>NW_005842835.1:194669-252580 GCF_000455745.1 Alligator sinensis
ATTTCTCCACATTCTGAAGCATCTTATTCTACTAACACAATACTGTAATGCGGATTCCAAAATAGTGGAGAATCCTGATTAGTTGGCAAAGAGGTTAATTTCCCAGTAACAGGAGCATACTCTCCTTATTTATCTAAAAGTAAATTGGACTAATATGGGTACATGTTACCTGCAGGCTCGCACAGTTATGGTTTCTATGGAGTGCTGTCGTAATGTTGTTCAAGCAGTTTTGACACTTTTGACTTTATTTGTATGTTTCCCAGTAGCCTATCCTCTGTGCAACTCATTCCAATATTGCTAAACTCCTAACAAATTGCAAGTACCTGCCTTTTTAAAAACAAACTTAATTTTAGTCCCCTTATGTTATTACAAAGCCTGATTACATGAACATACGCAATTCTTTCTGTAATACAAAATACACTTTTTCTACAACTATCTAATAGCTTAGCTTTGAAATTACTCTGTACTCTAATTAATACACTAGAATAGATGTTTACTGACCAATTCTGCCTGATAAATTCTCTTTTAAAGCTAAATTTGGGATTTAATGTAATTCTGTTAGGATCTACAATTCTATTTAGTTTTCCATCCAAATTCTATTAATTTTCCCAACAAAATGTTTCCACAACAAAACTATTTTCCAATAGTACTGGGTTTCTTAGCTACAATTCATGTAAGACAGTTAAACAGAAAGCTACCTGAGGTCTTACTTTACCACAGACCAGCCAGTTTTTACTACTAGTATGGCATTATGCGCTTAACCTGTAACTCTGGGCAAATACTGGGGTTTTTTACAAGTTTTTATAGATACTGTTTATACTTATCAAAAGATACTTCATTTGTGCCAAAGACACAGTTGCCCTATATTTGAAAAAGTCTATACATTACTGACTATGAAAATGCATGCACAGCAGGGCAGAATTAACGTTGAAAATATAACCTTTGCTACAGTGTCTTGACTTAAGTGCTCAATCATGCAGTCTTACCATTCCCTTAACAGTTTTGTAATTGAATGAGACATAATGAAAATCAAAATGAAGCAGGATATGCTGACAGAGTCAGCAGATGGCACCTATTCCTCTGAGTTATAATAGGACTGAATCTGTGCTCCTGGAACAGGGGCATCTCATCTTTGGGATGAGACAACATAAAGGTTTGTGACTAAAAATGATATATAAAGATCACCTGATACTATTAAACAAGAATGAAATACCAACCCTAATGTTTTGGCGGAGTTCCAAACTCAAGTAATTACAATCTGACAGCCTAAAGCTCCTATAGTTTTAATTGTCCAAGTTATTCTTGACATGCTCCTGATGCGAAATAGCTACTGAATTTCCATTCCAGAGATGGTGGCATTTTGAGAGCGGAAAAGTGATCTTTATGCACAGTGCCTGAAAAGCACTTATGGATCCTGCTGGCTGAAACAGCTTTATAAATAGAAGATATTAGGAGAGAGCACTCATACTATAAACCAAAGAGACGGCCATGAAATGTTGCCTGCTGGAAGTGTTCACATAATATCCTAAATGGAGAAGGTTCCATATGTCTTAATCTGTGCCATTACAAGCAGTCTTTGGTTTGATTTTATTCCAGTTAATGTTGAAAGTTCCATGCCTTTTGCCTTTGTCAGGTTTACTGTTCCTTTTACACCCACTCTCTCTAAATAGTAGCTTTCAACTCTAATTACAATGGGGGTACCTTTATATGGAGCCTTGCAGAAAGTATTCACTGGTGGCAATGGCAGCCTGCTTTTAATAACACTCACCAAATTAACTCTTGAAAACTCTTGTATTTCCTTTTCCAAAAAACAACTAAAAGCAGGCAAGGAATTTACCACAAGTGCCTTTCTAGTCTCCTGAGCCTCTATTTCAGTCTCAGGGATTCACATGTGTGATGCTTTTTGAAACAACAATTTCACCGGAGCTACAGAAAATGAAAACACCCAAGGCCGGCTGTATGAGTATAGACAACAACTTTACTCTCATTCTGTCCAGAGTACTGAGCAGTGCAACCAAAAAGCCTACTTAAGAAACTTCCATGTTTTAAAAAATAACTTCTAGAGAAACTTACAAGTGGTGTTGTCCTTCTGATTTAAAAAAAGATTCTCACTTGGAAAGAAACAAACTAAACTGTAACTTAGTATGCAATTCCTCCTTTGCAGCAAAATCAATCATTAATTCTAGTTGAATACAGCTTTAGGAATGTTCAACCATTACTTTTTTATTAGTCTATTCGGATGATTAACTCTGTAAACATTTTCAAATAACTGTAAGTTAGTGAAACTGGTTTGGTGCAGAAAAAGGTTTATCATGGGAGCATTCAGAAAGTACTGACTCAAATACCGCTTAAGGGAAACTAAACTGCTGGAGTATCATGTCAAATACATCTGAAGCCTAGGATGTGGCCACCTTTCATGAGACTTTACTAAGCCCTCCCACTGCTATGTTTTCTGGTTTACTAAAACAAATTAAGATACCCATGAGACAAAAAAAAGGCTAACTTCTGGAACCAAAAATGGAACCAAGGTTTAAACCAATTTTTGTTTTTATTTTATAGAACTCAAATAATAATAAAAAAACCCCCAAGGGCTGATTCTCCTCTTTCTTATTTGAAATTAAGATGGGTCAGTCTTTCTTTTTCTTTAAACAAAAAATGTTCCAGGTTAAAAAAAGTTTTGGATAAAATTGAACCTGCCAGTGTTTTATGAAACTTGACACATCTAGACTTGCCTGTCTTCCAATTTGCTGGTACAAGCCCTTTCTAGCAAACTAGGTTCATCACTAGTATACAATATGTTCAAGCATATATTTTAGTACAGTGATTTTCAACCACGTTGCTGTTGAGATCCCTTCTATGGCCCCAAGGGGTGGCACATACCATTAGTATTGTTAGGTATGCAAACACAAGATGATAAACAGAGTTTCATATTGTTGAACATTCTGGCTTGCCATGGTCTTTCTGAGGTCTTTGGTTTCTTATTTTTCTGTAGTCAAGAAACAAATTAAAGTGAAGAGCTGGCATTTGCCAAGGGGTCCCTTGAGATTACTGAGGGAAGCCTTGAGTCTCAAAAGGTTGAGCACCACTGGCCTAGGAAAAAAAAAGGAGTTCCCTGTAATCCATATAAAAGGTTTTTCAACACTGCAATTACGTGACTGCATGCCACTGTTTCATCAGTATGAACCTAGAGTTACTTTCCACCACTGAAGGCAGAACATAATCATGAAGATCAACTTGGGAGAGGAATCCAATACGTCTAGGCTTGGCAGAATTCAATTTTTATTTTTTAGTAATTTTGAAGGATAAATGTTTATTTTTAAGCATTTATTTAGGTTTTTATTGACTCAAATTTTCAGGATTGAGTAAAATTAGGAGTATGGAGGGCAGACAATTTATTAATGACAATATACTATTATTACAGTGCAGTTTAACTGCATACCATGACAAACGTAATTACTGTAGGACTGCTGCCATTTGAGTGGCAGAACTGCCATCAGTCCTGGCTCCGCTCGCCCATGGCTCCCTTGTTCAGTTTGTCACTTTCTCTTCTTTTGTTCCCAGTCCCCTGGGGTTTCTGAGAGTTGCAGTCCAAACTACAGTTAGCATGGCTCTGTAGCATTGCTCCCCCTGCCATCACACACTCCATCAGCCATCACTTTTCTCACATTCCCTTTCTATACATTTCATTATTACCAATGGAAATATTTTTCCTTTGGTCTGTATGAGGGGAAATCAACACTTATCAATAAAAATCAAATCCTGCCAGGCCTAAATATATCCCACTTGCATGGCAGAAGTAAAATGTAAGCAAATATTTGAAATTAGTTGCACAGAGTTATTACATGAGATACTATTTTATTTGCAAAATGAAGAAAATTAGTGACTTGGGTCTAAGTTCTATACAAATCTGCCATTATACTTTTTAGCATTAAGATCACTGAGCAGTACAAACTGAGGAAACATTTTTACACTGGAGACTGAACCACCTTATTTCATTTTCAAAGGCAGAAATTCTGGAACATCTCTGCTGTATAAGGAATCTGAGATGATGATAAGCTTTGAGGTTTTGCACAGCCTGCATGACGTTGCCACCAGTGGCACCCTCCTTTCAATGTTCTACCTAGTTTTGTTCCTTTTTTAAAAAAGAGACACTTCAAGCTATGTAACTGTTTTGTACTTCCCCTGGTTATCTAGCTGCTGTGTTACCACAAAGAGCTCCTTCATGGCTGGGATTGGGCATCTGACAGAGTAGGACTGTTACCTAACAAAAGCTCATGCCTCTTTGAACTAGTTCATCTCTAAGGTGCCACCCTGCCTAGCCTTCTGCCTGACTTCAGACTAACCTAGCTAACTACCTCTGTGCTCATGAAAAACATTGCATTAGTTTTGTCCTGCACATGATCAAATCATAACTGAAGCCCAGTTTTTTTTTTGTTTTTTTTTTAGCAGAGATGGTCCCAAGTTGCCAAAGCCAGGTAGGGGTGCCCATGTCAAAGGAAGAGGTCAGCATGAATGTACGTGTCAGGATATTTGCAGGGGTTTAGGTTGTAGCCGTGTTGGTCTAAGGACATAGGCAGACAAGGTTCCTTGGGTGAATCTGATATCTTTTATTAGACCAACCCAAATAGTTGTATTAAGCAAGCTTTCGGGTTCAAAAACCCTTTGTCAGGCTAAGGAAGTTTCAGCAGTTGGTGTGTGCTCTTCCTGGATGGAATGAATGAAATGGAATGAAAAGGATATTTGCATGCATTCATGGAAAAGATTTAACAGAATCACTGACAGGAGAGTGCCTAAAGGTGTTCTCTCCTATTGTACAATCTCTTATTTTCCAGCTTACGGTTAATTTTCATTTTTGATGGTGTTCTTCCTTAACCTCTCTTTCTTCTGGTCTAAGTCAGATTTTCCTCCTCTGCACATCACTGAATGTTTCTGGCTCTCATCATCACAGGAATAAAACATTCCTCTGAAGTAGGAGACCATCAGTATCTTCATTTTACGTAAGGAGTACTGAGGCACAGGAAAAATGGTTACATTGGAAGACTATGGGAAAGGCAGGAACTGAACTCAGGTTTACTGAGCCACAGCCTAATAACTCACTTGTTTCATAAGTAAGCTATGTGTTTCCAATATCTTTAAAAACAGGCCTGTGCAATGAGCTCAACTTTTGGCTGGTATGAATCAGGTATACGTGTGCTTCCACGGTGGGATTGCAAAACATAATGCCATTTACTTTACAATTTAATGGCAAAAGCTTCCTCATAGCATCACTCTTGAAACCAGAAATCAGTTGTCAAACAAGCTTACTGGCTACTGGAGATGTTCACAATGTTATGTATAATGAGCATATGCTAACAGTTCAGCACAGGGTTTAATCTCATTTGAAGGACTCAGTGAAAGGGGAACTTGCTTTGCAGAAGCTTTTCATGAGCACTAGGATAATTTTCCTCTAAGAAGGATTATTTAGCAGCACCCAGAGACACTGCAACTCCTTTACAGATATTGGAAACACCCCAATATTCCTTTAAATTTGCTAGGCACACAGCCCCCAGGATTCCCTCACTCCAATGTCATTCTAGCTAGCTGTCCAACAGGGGAAAGAGATGGAGCTGAAGTCAGAGATTTGAATGGCTCTCACTCAGTTATCTCCTATCTACATTTTTCCTTAGGAGTGGATAGAGGAGAAGCAGATGGAAGATCATCAGTACTTGGATTCTGATGGTATTCCCATTCATGGGTCTGACTAGCATCTAAATAGCCACGTGCCCAGATTCACCTGCAAGACTGCTCACCCACCACCCGCTACCCCCTCAAGCTCTCTACTGTTCAGCAACAACATGGAATAGGCCTTACCACTGCATTCAGAGCTCATTCTCCTCCCCCTGCCCTGCCATTTTATTGTCTTTAATAATAGAATGCAACAAAAAAACAGGGAAAAAGTAGAGGGCGGGATATTTCTATTAACAAGACTTGGTGGTGAACTGTTTAAAACATCCAAGATGCTTTTCATCCTCCACAGATTCCATTTAATTATAATGGTACTCTGTTTGGTAATACACCTCATGCAGGTATATATATAGCTCCACATTGCAAAGACAGCTTTCTTTATAAAAGATCAACTTTTGTATGTACAGGATTCTCGCTGTGCATTGTTTTGGGTCTCTTTAAGATGCCATTAAAAGCCCATTTTTCTGAATGACATGTCAGTCTACATCATTTAGCCTGAAGAATGACAGAGGTTGTCAGTCCTGATATTTTCCTACTTAAAACAAATTAAATTTGTTTAGTTCTTTGTGATGTGACACTATGAAGAACTCAAAACCCAAATTTCAAATTGTTTTCTCCCAAAATCTAGATAACAATTTTTGCTCCTTGGCATTCTGTGTTTACAATTTATCTTTTACTGGAGGATCTCAAAATGATTAAAAAATAATCTTGTAAAGTAAAATATATGTATTACACAGATAAGGAAAAATAGAGTTCACCAACATTAAGTGAGTTGCTGAAAAAGGTATAAAAAAATTAGGAGAAAAGCCTGGGTTAGATTTAGTTTGATATATTCCAATTACCACAGTCTCAATTTTCAACTACAATTTATAGATGCTACTATCCTAAAGGGAACTATGTATTTATCTATAATTTGCTAATCTATCCAATAATTAGACCCTGGAGGCTAGATCCTTCATGACCCTTATAGTTTGGCATGACCACAAGTCATATTTTATCCTCAACATAGGCTGCATACAAGCTATCCAGTACTATACCACAGACTACAGTGTTTTTTCATCCCAGATTTAGAGATGTTAGGGTCCACAGCACAGATAACGGATCAACCTTTTTCCACATCCACCCTCATTATGAACAGCACTGTAGAAAAACTTCCACAAGAAATGCTCCTCTATAAAGGCTTCTTTCATTAGAAAGACTCAAATTCTTTTTGAACTTGAGACAGCTTGTAGATGTGGGACCGGAAAGTTACAGGGTTTTTTTTTGTTTTTTTTTTTGAGGGTCACTTAATGTGGTTCTATTACTATAAGGGAAAGATAATTGAGAGCAAGAGGTTTTCGATAGGGGTGAAAGAAGTTAGCAAACTGAAGCTGATGATGGAGTATTTTTAACGGTTAGGTTTTCAAACTAATAGTTTCCCAATTCTGGTTTTCAAACATTTGTTTTTCCACTCTCAACCCAGTTGTCCTTACTTTCCTTATTTGAAAAACATTATTGTTCTACTTATGATGTAAATTAATCAGCGATCTGAAAGCTTTGCAGGGTATTTTGTTTCCGACTCAAAACCAATACTATGTACTCTTGGGACATGGTAGCTCAGCTTTTAAATCTTCCCTACTACTGTGGCTAAGTAGAAACTCAATCTCACACAATGCAGCTCAAAAACTGCTTTCCTTGTATGGGGTGATTCTGCTCCTCCCCCACGATTTTTTTTTTTTTTAATAGGAATCAACTTACTTTGCTACTTGATTACGACAAGATATGTTCATAGATAGGGCAAAACTTACTGAACCATATAGTCTCCAAGATCCAGACACATAAGAGAGAGTGGTGGAGACTTTCAACCATAAAGATGTGCAGTGAGGATGGCAAACCTTATTTCACAATTCTCAAAAAAAGGATTTTTGATTAACTTTTTTTGGTACTGTCAGACAAATCCTTTGGATGGACTTTTTGGTGTATATACCAACTTGATCACTTTTGTTACATTCTAAGGTCATGGAACCTGGGTGCTTTTCTACACAGGAAAATGTGCTGGCATTGTCATCATGGATGCTCTAGTTCTGGGTCTTCTGGCTTACAACTTTCACCACTGACCTACAAAAATCTCTGCAGTAACCTAAATACTATTTATTAAGTGTCTATCAGACAGTGAAATATAAAATAATAGACCATTTTCTACAATGTTTAAGTGGGCTCTCTTTCTTTGAGGGTCAGAGACCAACTACTGTTGGATTCAATATAGTCACCACAAATCCAGCTTCGTTAACAATTCCATTCAACACATATCCTGAAGTCAGTGTTTACACTGCAACTAACAATCATATTTAGCACAGATATACGTTTCAAGATTTTAATCTGTCACTGAAAGTAGTGTCTGACAATGGACTGTTGCTCTACCAGTTTACCGGTTAAGTAAACTAGATCTAAAAACTGAGATAGAAAACATCTCTGGACCTCACACTGTTTTCACATCAGTCTTATACTACTGCATTTAAATATTACTTTGGTTGGATTTGGGGGCTCACATCACTTCTGCTGATCAGGTTCCCTTTGCAAATATGGGTGCAGAAACCCTTAACTTTACAGAAAACAGCTTGAAAATCTTGACTCTCACATGCTAAAATGAAAAGCATTATTCTGTGACCATAGGAAGGGGGACCATGTTCAGTGTCTTCCTCTTTTTAGGAAGCTGAAAGTGATTTTAGTGGCATCAAAGATAATCCCCCAAAATACCCTTGGTTCTTTCACATTTCCTGGACCATTAGTTACAACAACACTCCAACCCTGCAAAAGTGATCTTGACACAAAAGGTAAAATTTGTGGTATTTTACTTACACGAGGAGGGACAGCCTGGAGAGCTGTGATATAGTTCTCCAGAGCGATACGGCGACGGTCATTCAGCATGGCTTCTACCCTGGCCATGTGGGTCTCCACTAGTTGCTGTCTTTCATTTGCTGCTTCTTGTTCCAGTGACTCCACTTTCTCTTGGAAATGCTGTTGATTGCAAGTTTAAACAAAGAGAATGTGTGAGAGAGAGAACAATCATTACTGATCAACAGCACAATGGGTGAATACCTTTCCTATATGTAATTAAAATCTCTCTCAAACTTATGGAAGTCATCTGTATTTTCCAATAGGTTACTGACTTAGAAAATATGGAAATTCTGAGTTTACAAATTTCCCACTGGCTTACATGGGAGCTGCAGGTGCCCAGCATTGCTTAAACACCTGGTTGTATTTTATAAACCAATCAAATATTTTTGCCTAGTTCAGCATGACAGCAAACAAATCCTCCATTTGACCCTTAAGCCCTCCTGAATATCAAAGTCACTTCATGAACTTTATGAATAAGAGGGAAAAACAACCTCAACTTCAAAGCTAAAAATCCGAGTTTGTTAAACACTGAATACAAAGGAAAAAATTACCATAAACTGGAAAAAAAAAAATCTAACAAGAAAAGGTTGAGTGGACAAAATTCACACAGAGTGAAGCAGTAGGATTTAATATGAAATATTGTATTTCTGGATTTTTGTGATTTTTTTTTACTGAAATCTTCCCAACAGTTTGAGAATGTCAGAGACATAAATTTAAGTGGCTCCAGTGGACCTCAAGGAGTGTCTGGCACTTCTCCTTTTTGGGTATCTCTGTCTGGGATAGCTCTCCCCCACATTGTAATTGTTTTGGTTTTGGGATACGTGGAAGGGGCAAGGGGAAGGAATAAGAACAAATGTTGTGCCTATCTTGCTTTCCAATTAATTTTGGTGAAAAATCTTTACCATTCACGCTATTTCAGCTCTGAGAATAGCCCTTTGGAGCTCTTGGAATAGTCCAGATGCTTATAATAACCGACCATATCTAGGATGGCTGCAGATTTGTTTTGGATGACGGTGACTTCCATTGTCTCCTAACAACATTGGTTTTCTTATTTCTACTTGGAACATCGATTCTTGAGAGGTACCTAAAGCTTCTAGTGGCATGCTTGAGCAGGGTTTATAGAAGCTAGGTTCACAGCTCCCACCAAAGATCCCACTAAAAATATACAGTAGTAACATAGTGAATTGTGAAGTTCTCCATTATAATTTAGGCGGTTGGGTGCTAAGTATAAAAGCAACTGTGAGTAACTGGCATCTGGCAGTAAACAGCAACTGTAAGAGCAGAAAATAATACTAATTCCCCACACAAATATTTTAAAATTTTATCACAACTAGCAGCCTTTGTTGCTTATTTGCAATCCCAACTGGTATGCATGTAACTGTGTGTGTGTTTTTTTAACCTGGATAACCGCCTTCTTATCAGCCTTTGGCAAGTTCTTTGCTTGGCGTTCTGCTTCTTCCCATTCCCTCATGACCTGCACAGAAACAAATTTGGAAGTATGACTTTTTAGTTTTTCCTCTGTTACTCTCTCATCCTGGAGTCTAGTAATGGCCAAATACAATCATAAGAGATAATCTTTTCTTTATATTCCTCTCAACCCATTATGGAAAATCCCCAGTTAAAACATTTAGCAAACAGTTTTATTAATTAAATGCAAGGAATGTACCAGCCTGTCTGAACACCCTTGCAGGCTCTTGAATCATCATTATGAAGCAATGAAGTGCATTAACTGCAGCTGTTAAACTGATTCTACAGGAGCAGCAGAGAAAATGGAGCTATTAGATGGGTTACCAAACTGATTTATTCCTCATAGAGGGATAAGAAAAAGGTATAAATATGTCCTCAGTCAAAATGAACCAATTTTTATTGATTCTAAATGGCATTCATTCACATCACAAAGATTTCTAGATTTTGGTGGAGAACATGAACTAACCTTGATTAAAACAGGTCAAGAACTACATACAATTTTTACTAGTTGGTTCTGATCTATGTGCTATAGACATCAAGAATTGGCCTTACTTATCTTTGACATCTCCCAACAATGATATAGAAAAACTTGTAAATTGGCTTATTCTGACAATGTCCTCTAGGAAAGAAAAAGCAGCATTCCCCTAGCAAGGAAAGGAATGGCTCATGGTTTGTCTCATCACGAGTTCTATTATGTGCTGCTGGAAATCATGGTATATACTTGTACAAAAACATGGCTTTGGCCATGAACTTTCCTGCTATGTTTCTAGGCACCAATCCTGTCAGATGGCACTGTGTATTTACAGTTTCTTCCACTGATTTCACTTTCAGAAAAAAAACAGTGGCTTTTATTTGTCAAACTGGTAGTTTTGGTCAAACTGGTGATATTGTAGATGTGATGGTCCAGAAAAATTATGACTTGAGGAAGGGGACTGTGATACCTGAAAGCTTGTCAGTGTCCCTTCCAACTATACAATGTGCCAGTAAAAGACATCAGTCCCAAAAATCCTTGTCTCTTGCTTTTACAGAGTTGAAACTTAAAGGTGTCTAAATCCTTTAGTGGATTTGCGTCTTATCGAAAACAGAGAAAAGGGGCAGGGCAGAGTGCAGAGCTACACAAGCTACACAGAATGAGCTACACAAGAACAAAATGAACTAAATATGGTTTTATGATCCACTTTAAGGAGGAATTTAAATTTTAAAATAACGCCTCATTAAGGTAGAAAGGCAACATTAACCAGAGAAAGCAATCCATTTTTTTCCTCTTGAAGGTAAGCCAACATATTTTAAATGAGGCTATTTATTGATTCAGGGGTGTTTCTCATCAGGTACAAAGTTAGACTTAGGCAAGTTTTGTGCTGCCTGTTCTGGGCTTGTTATATTATTTTAAGTGTTACTGATTAGGAATAGTAGATCTGGGTATTTGAATGATGATTAGAAGCAGAGGCCTGCAATTATATAACTTGTAAATCATCACCTATTTTATGATAGTTTTGACCAGGATCTATAATTTGGAAAAAGAAGGCCTAAGATGTGTACACAACACCTACCTGTTGAAAGTTTATATATGCCCCTCCAATATGCAGACACTTTTCATTGGGAAATAACAATCCTATCATAGTTTGTTACAAGATGCAAAATGAAAATATGAGATTTCACATGGAAAGGTTTGTAATAAGTAGCTGAAGATTGAAATGAAACACAGAGATGCAAATTACACACTGCCCATCATCAGTTATTATATGTGACATCTTACTATCTCTCTCCATCAAAGCAACATTGGAGAGACTTTGGATCCATGATTATGCAGGGCACTTTGATGTACAATTTAATTATTGTCCAGGGTGGTATAATACACATTAGACACTCATGTCTTAATTGTGAACTTGCGTCAGAAGTGAAAGATTTTGGTGGTCTTCAAAACTTGTATCATTCAGGAAGGTTCTGTTTTGAGGACTGAAATATCATCAGTGTTGCAGGCTATGAAAGTCAGCGAGGACATGGGAACTGCAGCATTAATTCAAGTCAGTTCAAGACATAAAATACAATGGTATGCGTTAAAGCTTGAGCATTGGCATAGATTAGCAACTTTTAACTATGATTTTCTTTCCCCCTTTCATGGTTTTAAATCAGACCTTTGACACATTAAATACTCTTTTTCACACTGAATGTAGTCAGTAGTTTTAGAAAACAATAGTTCTTTGCCCTCCATACTAACCTTGAAATTTAAAAGCAAAGGCACTTTGCTAATCCATGTGATGAAAATAAGCATTAAAAGCAATGAGATAAGGACATATTCGGCTAAACTGGGTTTTGCAGCCTGCTATCATTTCTCTAAACCTTTTAGGGTATAGGAGGCAGGATGATAAAATGACAGCTCACACAGCTGGAGTGAGGAGATGTAAATTCTGGTATCCAAAGTTCAACCATAGTGCACTGAGAATGAATGGTTTGTGAAAAAGCAGAATAGCTTAGCTATCTTTAGAAGTAACATTCAATGTAATATTTGCCCAACTTGTATTTTGAGGACTGTATTATTACAACCAGGAAAATCTGCAGTGACAAAAGCCTCTCTTTACACAGACCGATCAAAAAAAACTTCAGCTGTTACACCTGCAGCTATGCGTATGCATCAACACTACCAGCCAGACAAAACCCCTATCTTTTTAAGGTGGTCACAGGTTTAGAGAAATTATGACTGTTCAACAAAAAAAAAAGCCTCAGCATCTGTGGGAAAACAAATGACAACAACAAGAAAAATAATTCTGAAGATATGCATTTGCAGAAAAAAGGCTGCCTCAGGACCATGAAGTTGTCCTGTATGCGCTTATAAAGCTATTCTCCTTCATTGAAAGCACAAAGCTATCAAGGCCACACAGATTTATGGCACTTCAAAGACTTGGCTGTTTCATGCAGAGAAAATGACAACTTCTAGGTTGAGATTTAGGAGGCAAGACATTTCAAAGTCAAATAGTCCTCAGAATTCAGGACATGCTGCATGAGACATACTCCTTTGGCAGGAGGGGTAAGAGGGAAGAGGGAGTAACAAAAATGTCATTCATTATTAAGACAAATAATAATCACAAAAATCCCATTATATTGAAACCCATATAATTTACTTTGGTTATGTATATAGTAATGCATGGAGTACACAGGAAGTATTTATGTGACGCATTTCAGGTGAATTTGCAATCCTGCCTGGACAGACACCTATCTGAGGAAAAGTTTGATTAAAAATATTGAAATTTTGACACCAAGATGCATGCCTACCAAAGGGCTGCCATTTTAGGTCATGAAGTTTTCTTCTTCTCTGCTACTAATAGAATAGAATAGAATAGAATAGAATAATCTAAAAAACCTGCAAAGAATCCTGGCTCTGTCACCAGAGAGATACTGGTGATAAGGATAAAGCACTAAGTAGTTACAGAGAGGAAAATGGTCCCTCCAGAATCTGGGTGCAGAAGGCAACAACTCAGGGATATGATAAAGGATAAAGTACAACTATCATTCTGTGTGTATAGCGGCCCTACCAGACCATGCTATCTGGACAGTGGCACCATAAATCACCTATTTTTCAAGTGCAAGACATTGGTTTGAGGCCCATATTTGCTCTCTGTCTTCCCTCCCCTGCTGCTAGGATTGCCTACCCTAGCAATATACTAGTGAAAGACTAATAGAAGACAGGTTTCCACACTGCCCCAGAAGACTAGCAAAGGCACACTTGAATCACATAGCTCATGGGTATCACTTCCCTGGACACTGGGGCTAGGTACAGACACGCAAAAAACTTGATGTGGAATCTAAGTTGCACCATTTTCTGTAAGTGGTATAGTTCAGATTGGTAGCGAACAGAACACACATTCTGTTCCCCTTTGGTGGAGGAGGGAAGGGGGAGAGGCAAATCTTAGACTGCTTTCCATCATTTCTAAACCAGTCTGTGTGTGTTGAACTTTTGTTCTGTTATGGGTATAGACTTGTTTCCAATCACTTATACTGGTAAAAGCATAATGTCTGTACCTGGCTTGGGACATCTAATAGTGTCTGATCTTTCTTGCAGAACAGAAAGCAGCCTTAAACAATGTAAAAAGGGAAAACACACTAGTATGCCCTCAAAGCAAAGAATAAGTGCAGAATTAAGCTACCTTTGTACACCTAAATGGCAGTTTTCTAGACATCTACCTGGATGTCTTTGGCCCTGGTTTTACACCGTGGCTGTGTAAGCATACCCAAATAGTGCGATATACTGGCCATGTAGATTCTGGAGGAGGACCTCCCATATTTTTGTTATTGAGCTCAGTGGTTAGAGCACTTGCTCAGGAATCTGGAGAGACAGGTTCTAGACTCTCCTTGCCCAGAGGGGGTTTGATTTCTCTCTCTTTCTCTTTTCCCAGTGAAGTGTGGAAACCAGCACGTCAGAAGTCAGACATCCTTTAAGACTAAAGAACTAGTTGATCTTGTTCTTTTACACCTTGTTTTTATTCATATATTGGAAGCAAAACTTCCTGCTTTGCTCCTAAACTCCACTTCTACAATTAAAGTTTGTCATTGAGCTAAAGAACTGGTCAATAAGCTCTGCTAAATTGGCAGAGCAAACTGCAATGAAGACACTAGTCTCCTTTTCTGCAGCTGCCGAAAAGGCTACTGTTGTCAAAAGTTGGGTTAACTATTCAACATGCTTTGGTTCCCAGAGTTTAGTCACCGATTTCCATCAGTTTAGTGATTTGATTGTCTTTAAAACTTTAGTACTGCTTAAAAATTATTTCACTTACATTATTTTAATATGTTGTGGTAAGTTTCAAGATGTTTTCTTAATTTAAATTCAAAAAATCTGCTTAAAATAATTTTAAAAAATTGGTTTTTATTCACCCTGCCTGCTGGGGATAAGTTGTAAAACATAGATGCAAGTTCTGCATGTTGCTGAGGAAAAAAATGTATCTTTTTATCATATCAAATTGTATTCTACTGCACATCATATGTTCCCAAAAGACATGCAGAATTTAGAAAAAAAGATTTTTCCAGAGTCATGTGTGACGGAGTAAATCCTCCTGGAAACATACTGCATCAAGGAAATGTAGCATCTCAGGAGACTGTCCAGGTAAGGCAGCAGGAACTTCCTGGTGTGGCAGGCCAGCACAGAAGGCCAGGCCTCAGACCCTTAGAATTATAGAATCAAAGAACCGGAAGGGACCTGCAAGACCAAGTCCAGTCCCCTGCCATGGGCAGGAGGTTATTGGGCTTCTACAAGCTCAACGAGGTGCTTGTCCAGACTCCTCCTGAACACCTCCAAGGATGGCAACTGCACCACCTCTGCTCTGAGAGTGTTCCAGATTGTAGATACCCTTACAGAAAATAAGTTTTTCCTTATGCCTATCCTAAATTTTTCCTCAATTAGCTTGTGCCCATTGGTCCTTGTCCTCCCAGGGGGTGCCTTTCTGAAGAGTTGCTCCCCTAGATCTTGGTGTTTACACTTGATATACTTGTAGGTGGCTATCAAGTCACCTCTCAGTCTTCTCTGACTCAGACTAAACAAACCCAGTTCCCAGAGTCTTTCCCCATAGGGCCTATCCTCCTGGCCCCTAACCATATGTGCAGCCCTTCTCTGTACCCTTTTGAGCTTATTCCCATCCTTCCTGAAGTGTGGTGCCCAGAACTGGACACAGTACTCCTGCTGCGGCCTTACCAATGCCAAATAGAGGGAGAGAAGCACCTCCTTTGATTTACTGGCAACACACAGGCTGATGCATGCCACAGTTCTATTTGCCCTGTGGGCAGTTTCATTGCACTGTAGGCTCATATTCATCTTCTGGTCTACTGTCACCCCCAGGACTCTTTCAGATGCAGTGCCAGCCAGTGGACCACCACCCATCATATAGTCATGGTAAAGGTTCTTCCTACCGAGATGGAGGACCTGGCACTTGTCCCTACTGAACCTCATCCGATTGTGTTCAGCCAATAGGACCAGTCTAAGGTCATCCTAGATCCTTACCCTATCCTCAGATGTGCCCGCATTTCCCCACAGCTTGGCGTCATCTGCAAACTTACTCATTGCACTGCACTTTCCACCCCTCATCCAAGTCATTGATAAAGATGTTAAAGAGCACAGGCCCAAGCACTGATCCCTGGGGGACATCACTGGAGATGACCCTCCAGGATGAGGCCATCCCATCAATTACAACTATCTGGGATTGGCCTCTGAGAGAGTTGTAATTGATGGGATGGCCTCATCCTGGAGGGTCATCTCCAGTGGTGTCCCTCAGGGATCAGTGCTCAGACCCGTCCTCTTTAACACCTTGTAAGGGCAGAAGCAAGACTTTACTGTAAATAGTTCTTCTTACAAATTCCTATAAATAATGTGGTGTTTCTATATCATGAGCCTCATCAAGACTGCACAGACTGCAGGCAGCAGTTCACTTGCTGCTTCATTTCTCATACAACAGCAAGTGCAGAGGGTTAACACAGGACACTGAAGTATTCTGTTTCCTGTGGTCAGAAGAGGCAGTCATTAGAGCACAGTGTCTGCATACTTCTATTCTTCCCCGCGTCTTCTGCAATGAAGAAAAGGCAGTCTTCCCGATTAAGAGATGCATTCCCAATTTTGGAGGGCTAATTTTGGGAGGGGGAAAAGTGCATCTGATACGCAAGTAAATCCAGTATCTGGCATATCAGTTTCTCAGCTACCACATTCTTTTGGAAAAAAATTAGATGGCAAGAAAATTACGCAATACAAGTGATTAAACACATTTTAAAAAAAAAGCTTTTAGTATCCCAATGTTCTTTTAAAAAGTTTCCCAAAGGTTATTGCAATTTCACCTAGATTATGAAGCTGCCAGAAATGTCTGTTAAAAATAAACAAACAACCAAGTGGTTGTAAACAAGTTTTTTGGAGCTGCAACTTCTTATTGTTTTCCCACTTAATCTATGGTCCAAGTATCATAATTCTTATTTAATTATGTATGCTCTCTTTGTAATGCTTTCTGGGTGATTACACCTACATGAAATTTTCAACCTTTCACATAGTTTATGCAGATACCATTCTTAAAGGTTAAGTCAAACGATTAAAGATCATACAAAGATTTTAACAGCAACTGTAAAGAATAAGCCCAAATTATAAGGAATAATAAAAAAAAATCTTGTCTCCTTATATCATCTCATTTATTTTCAAAGCAGTTTTCCTTGGATATGCAGAACTTTAGGGTACTGTTTACAGCTGACCACTTAATAAATGCCGACACATTCTCTCCATTGTGATAGTCTATATTAAAATGCATTGTAAAGAAATGTGTTCTATTTTCTGTGCAACTGCCCATTTGTGGAGTCACTGCTATACCCAAATGCAGAAGTGAGTATATTCCAACAAAGATGTTTGCTTATGCCTTGATTCTACAACCTGCTGTATATGGGCAGATCCCCAAAAGTAGCCTTACTATGTATTTTGCAGCGTTTTCCAATGTCCATAAATTTATGGACAGTCCTTATCATCTGTAAAGTCCATAAAAAAAACTGAGCTGCCTGTAAAAAAATTAAGAAACCATAAGCTTGATTGCAGTTCCATTGTCAGAATGAGGCTGAATGCAACCTTCAGCAGTGATGGACAACCAGAACAGAGCAGTGCTATCTCATGTTGGAACAAGAGCACAGGTCAGTGCCCTGCAGAGAGATTTCATGGTTTTGTGGCTTACAGGAGCCTCTATAGCCAGTCCCCAATCTCCCCCCACCACTGCCCTGCTGCTGCACCCTGTTGGCCATTGGCTCCCTGTAACAGCTGTTTGTTTCAAAGGTAGGCAGGGCTTTGTGGCCCTGGGCAATCTGAGTCTCAGTAAAAAAAAATGGCAGTAAAAAAGTTTGGTAGTCAGTAAAAAGCTTGTAGATTGTAAGTAAAAATACCAAATTATAGGGCTGGAAACCCTGATACTCAGTGAGTCTCCAAATAGTCAGATTTAAGTATGCCCTCATAGATCATTTGCATGACTGGGGCCTTAGAGGAGGAACTTAAGTCAACATTATTTTTCTCCATTAGAATCCTAACTCTTTTCCCCAAAGCACATCGCTGCAGCCATACCAAGAGATCATTTCTAATGGACTGAGAATTTTAACTGAGACTAATTACCCTCACTGTAGGAGTCCAGGGCATACTTTCCTCTTTACCTTTCCTTATCTCACAGGGACACTGCACAGGTCCTCACTGATCAAAGACAAAGCCCTCAGGTTAGTTTTGAATGGGATCTCTTATGCATTAGTCCAATACGCAATTTGAACTGCTATCAGCTAGGCCACGGAGGTAATTTTAATGAAACTGGTAATTTTTCTGAAAGGCAAAGGTAATCAGTGCTTTAATGATTTCAGTGGGATTATTTCATAACCTTTTCCTTTATTTGGAAGTGATAATCTCTATGTTATGTAGCCACTGAAGTACAGGTCAGTAGGCCAGAAAAACACCCCACTGACATTCTGCTTTATTTTCATATTTCCTGTGTGTGAACATAAGCTTCAGCCATCAATGACCTTTCTTATATATCTTTAAAGTGCTCGGATAATTATGGGGCTTAACACATGGTGAACCTTTTTTGCTGATTTCAAATCCAATCAATCTTCATGGGTTTGAAAATGTGACTCTTGAAGGTTAACAAATCTGTATTGTACAGGAAAACATAAGGTATACAGAACAGTATGAACAAAAAGATGAGTTATGGAAAAAAATTCCAACAAATCCTATGCTGCAAATGCAGCAGAGGATAAACTATAATGAAAAATTCCTGTGAAAAACTGATAGTATACACAGTGCCTTCAAATTATATCAGATTAGCTTTCTGGAGTCAATGTTTTGACACCTAATATGTATTACTAATATCCCTTTATACTTTTTTTCTTTTTTAATATTGTTTTTCATTGTGTTATTTATTAGAGCACAGGTAGCAGAATTTCTATTGGCATTTCCATTACAAAACCTGTTTTTAAGATATTTATGGTAAACATACAACATGATTACCTGAACGGATAACTTAGCATATATAGCTTCAGCACACGTGATTCTGTCTAGTTAAGGAAATATTATCATTTAACATTTAGCTCACAACATTTTCTTCTTTTCTCTGGCTTTAGATATGTTTCACATGTGCACACATACAAGCTCATTTTAAAAAAGTAAATAGTATTGTACCCACATGTATCTAAAGGAAATAAACAAGTCTTCAGAATTAGAGGTATCCTCAAGGCTGCAATAATAAAAATAAATAACTATGTACAAATTAAGTCAGTTACCAATTTAAACTGAAGAATCATTCAACACAGCCAAACATATATTCTCACTAACAAACAGTAGTACTATTTCTCAAAGAATGTTTTCCTTTCACCACAGATAAGAAATTGCAAATCATTCTCAAGACATATATATGTGATCCATTCCTACACACAGAATCTTGTCCATGAATTTGTATTTTAGTCATTTGAACTTCTTCCCTCCTGCAGACAGTCAGAAAGGCAACAGATGGGTCCTATTACAACTTAGCAAAACAGCAAGAGAAAGCTATGAGAAATACAGGAAGTCAAAGAATCCATGAATCTGGCAAGAAATCAGCCACAGTTATGAATAAAGAATAAGGCATACCTGAGACATGCGTTCACGGTGCTTGGCTTCAAGCCTCTCTTTGGCTTTCTGGAAATGGGCATGTTCATTCTCATCACCAGGTGTCTCCAAGTACTTGTCAACAGCATCAGGAGTGCTGGCAGCTGTGGTGGGTACTGGGGCAGAGGGGTTTACAGGAGAAAAGGCGGAAAAAAGCACAATTTCCAGTTTAATATATATAAATGTAATTTAGTTGCACATAAGAGCAAACAGCTATGTTTCACTCGAGTAGAAAAAAAAGCCATTCAAGTAACAGAAGTCAAGAGGTTAGCTGCATAAATTACATGTGCATATGTGCATGTGTGTGTATATAAAAGAAAAATGGTGACATACGAGAAAGATCTCACCTTTTTTATAACTTGGGAAAAACTCAAATCATCAGTACAATGTTACTTGAACAGATTATGAACCATTGGCAAAGGGAACATGCAACAGTAAACACATTTGGCGCTGCCTATGATACAGAAAAACAGCAGACGTTTTTCAAAACCACATGCTTTATTTAGTCATTTGTTTGTAAAGGTGAGATAACACAAACAGGCGCAGCAACACAAAAACACTACAGAGACCATGTAAACCACAACCATTCCTGTAGTCCAAAGAAATGCCATTTCAAACCCTAAGCTCAGTGACACATCATTCTCACGAAGGTGTGTTTTGTAAGCCTTCTTTGCTGTAACTTGGATAAAAAAAAAAAAAAGACTGCTGATCAAAAGGCTGATCAAGACATTTGAGATTAAGCAAGAATAGCTTGATTGTTAGGCACTCCTAGTAGTTAATCAAGCTATCTATATGACATCAGGGAAAGGAGAAAGTTTGTATTTTGGGTAATTTAAGCCGAGTGGATAAGAATTCTGTTATTATATAGCAACTACGATCAACTGGTAGATAATACAGAACACATTTTTGTACAAGAGATTTAATGGAAAGTTTTTCTTCTGTTTTTATGTAAAAAGAAAAGTTCTAAGAGTAAGCACTCAGTCCATTTCAACTGCATTCTCCCTAAATGTTTTGTTACAATTAGTCTCATATCTGTTGCGTGATTTTGTTCTGCTGCTGCAAAGTAATTTTAAAATGCTAGTGACAGAACCTGTCCATGGCACATACATTCAGAAAAACTTTACTTCCTCTTCTTCTTCCTATGAGTTTGAATTCAAGTGTTTAACTGCCAGTTATTCCTCTAAAATCTCAAGACTGAGCATGTGATTCTGGTAACTCAACAGCTTTTCCTTCTGATTTTGAATTACAGGGGAGAAAACAAACAAACAGATACACCCGCTTGACCTCACACCCACAAAATGTTACCGAAGTTTATTCACACAAGCGATTATATTGACTTCAGTGGGAATGCTTATTGACTCGTAAATAAAACAAAACATGAGTGTATTCATAGTTGAGGGACCCATCTGAATTAAATGTTAAGGACCCAACAAAAATGTTAATTCAAAAAAAGGTTTGCAATTTTTAAAATGTATTCTGTAACATGCAATAATAGCTTTACTATATGGTAAAAATACAACTGCTGTAGGCTGCAAATAGATGTTGCCTTTGTGCCATCATAAACATTTTTATGGTGACACAAAACAAATGTCCATGCCCTTTGTCACAGGCTATGACAAAGGCAGTATTAAACTGTGTCACTATTTTGCAGTGGATGTCTATTTGTTTAAAGGTAGGAGAGTATGGGCAGCCTAGCTCTCTAGCCATGCCAGGCAGGCACTGCTGGGACTTCAGGGGTCTGATCCTGTGTGCCACAGAACCTTTTCATTTGGCAATGTCTGTTTATAGCCATAGGAGTATCAACAGCAAGATCAGGAACAACAGCTACTTCTTTAATTAAACTAATTAAGCCCCATCTCATTTAAGATATCACTGCACATTCTTCAAAGAAGGCTTACATGACTCTTGCAGTTGGTAAAACAATGCGTGTCATAATTTGTGTCTATACCAAAAACCTTGAAGTCTTTTCTTTTCTCCTAAAGTAACCAATCCCACAAAACCCAAACAAAAGAAAAGCACAGGCACCACAAACCATCATTTATTCTGCAATTCTTAAGAGTTGTTCTATAGGTGGTTGGGGGGGGGGGGTTAATTTTTACTGCAATCTACAATATTAAGCAAATTTTAAGCTTTCATTAAAAATAAAAAAACTATTACAAAGGTACATTCTTAACAAATAAAACCAAATCAACCCAACTGAGCCTTTAGACAACCAATAGCAGTTGTAAAAAATATAACCCTTCTCTTATACGTTTATACATAGCTTGAAAAGCCTGACTGAAGCAAATTTTAAGCACAGACCATTTATTTTCATTATTTTATTTTAAGCTGTCACTGCCTAGCTAAATTACCACTGAAAATGCAACATTAACTTTGCAAAACTAAAATGGCAAAAAAGTCAGGAAATGTAAGAATGTAATTTCCTCTTTGTGGATTACAGAGATAATTATGATGGAAGGTAACTATAACTCCATACTTCAGTCACCTACATATATTCACCCAATTGTCGATCAATATATATAGAAGTGTAGCCCATATATATGTTACTCACATTTTTGTACATATATACATACTACTTTTAAACAACAGCCCTTATAACAGCCCCTGTGAGATAGGTAAGCAGTTAATGTTATTCTGCTGATGAAGACACTGGCATACAGTGGGGTTTAGTGGCTTGCCCAGCAACCCCTAATGAATAAATTTCATGAGTTCTTGCCTTCCATTTTTTTCTTTTTTCCCATGAGTTCACTCTCCAGTTTCCCCACCATTAAACATTAATTTATAATTATGAATAGAACTATGAATGATGGATGTTCATGCTGTTTATTATTATAAAATGTGTATTGAGCACTGTGTATTTACAAGGTTTATTATCCAATGTAATAAATCCTTTTGTTGTTTGTCTTCTTATTGATTGCCTGTGGAAGGAGTGATTTTTGGGCGAGTGATATTCCAGGCTTATTCTTTTTATGAAGAGGGGGACTTATAATTTCTTCTCAACCCAAAAGGGGTGTTGGGCACCTTGATCTGGTTGAGATTCCTTTGCTAGAACTGCAAGTTCTGGTATAAGGGCAGGGAAACTGGGGCTTGCTGAGTTAAGGAGTTATCTTAGGGCAATCATGGTCTGTTCCTTGAAGCAAACAGGAGCATAGTGGGGAGATGGGTTTGTCACACGCCATATTAAAGCAGTGACTTGAAGCCTCCTACTTTGTGCCTTAACTACCAAATTTGCTGTTTCCAACTGGGGTTTACCATGGCACCAGTAAGTGAATGGGGGTACAGAGCAGGGAGGGAACTGGACCAGCAGCCCACATGTGGTGGCCAGAACTAGAGGGGTTACTATCATGAGCAATAAATATATACTCTTGGAGACATCCAGGCAATTGTTTAGCGGTTAAGATTAGCTAATGCAAAGCTTGCAAGTTTGGAACCTGCAAGTGGAATTTGTCTGTCACAATTTAACCAGTGTTGAATCTAACTGTTTGCACTAATCACGGGCCCCAAAAATAAGCAACCTACAAGATTAGCAGATCTAACAGGTTTTTTTTTAAAGGTCAGCCATAACAAGATCTGACCACCTAATATAATTAGCACATTCCTAGGAATCCAAGGAATAAAAAACCAAGGGGTTGAGCTCGGGCAGGTAATGCTAATTTCAAACCTCAAAGTAATGTGGTGTAATTTGCTTATTGGGTGAACCCGAGTTTGGGTGGTAGCCTTTCATGATAATTTCTAACACCTTTTGATCCCATAGGGTAACAGCTATAGGGCAAGATTGTGAGTGACTCTAAAGTCAACAGATTAGCATAAAATAAAGCAAAAAGGAACGTGTATGTCAAGTGACCAGTTAGAAGGACGTGACAGAAGGACCATTGCTGTACCAAGCCTGGACCTCAGACTCCCAGTGTGAGTGAGAACTGGATCCTGACCAAGGGTCCTTCCCGGTGGCCCCTCGGACAGCGTTGACTGGGGACGCCTGACTTCGCTGGAACACCTTGGCGTGCACCTGGCATAGAGGGACTGTGGATAAGTTGCCAACCCCATGTGGGAACTCTGTCATTCTATCTGTTGTTATCATTCACTATTAGCTTTATTAATGTACTACTGTTTGTTGCATTACCCTTTCTGTTAACTGTTGTATGCTAAGCTATAAGTAAATTTGCCTTTACTTCACTCCTGACTCACTTCCTCAATTCTGAACCCAGCAGGCTAATGGCTGATACACTCATAGCACCTAGCTGGCCTGACACCCACTTCAGCAGCTGAGAGGTAAGCATCTGGCTCACTGTTCTAAAATGTTGCTGACCCCTGAGGCATTATGAAAGAGTGGGCACAAGATTTGTGCAGAGCACGCAGAGGAGACTGTTAAATGATAAAGCTACATGGTAGTACTTACCATAGATATTAGAGTCAATATCAGTGCCTGGCATGGTGATTACACTTGCTCAGAAAAGGCAGAATCCTAGCAGTGATATTAATGACCTAGGCATCTTTGACAGAAGTTGTGTATGGATGTGTGCAATATCTTGTTAGAAGGCTGCACAGCTTGAGATGACCAGCTGCAAGTATCTGAATGGTAATGGAAATTATTTAAATTCTCTGAAGTAAGGGTGCAGGAATAAAACTCAAAGGAAAAGTTGAGACTGAATATTAGTAAAGAGTATTCTTAATGTGCAAATTAAAGTGGATGTGATCTCTCCCATAATAAAAAAATGTGGAAGATAGTTCCACATTTCAATAAATATTACTATTAAGAATATGATTTTCAACTATTCAGTCTAAACTTTCCCTTTGAGCTTCATCTCTTCACCCTTTATTAAGCCTTCTGTTTAGGTCTTTTGCATTCACTAAAGCCTTCACTTAAGGGTAGGGAACAATCCTGCATTGTCATGGGATGGAGAAAATGTCCACAGAGGTATTTTCATCTCTTGTCACAAGGTGTTAGCCATATAGGTTAACTGAGTTGGAGTTCAGAAGTGAAAGCACAGTAGTTTTTAAATAAGTGGAAATAAGTGTCAAAACAACAATTTTAAAATAAAAGGCTGAACTATTAATCAATCTAGTATAACAGACAACTGAAGAGCAATGGGGTTAAGAGACACAGGCCTGTTAAAAAATAAAGGTCAGTAGACAATTTCTTTCATATTTGTATTCATGGTGCCCCAAAATGATTATGTGAGAATCCTCCATTTAAATATTTCAAAGAACATAAACAAATCAATGGAAATAAATTAAAGCTAGTTTAAATATTTCTCTCTTGACTGAGGCAAAAATTGACTAGAAATCCTAAAAGGAAGCGAGTGGGAGTCTACTACCATTACTTTCTCCTAATTATAGGGCTCTTTCACAAACAATATTTATGGCGGTTTTTCTGTCAGTTCTTGGAGAAGTAGTTCATTGCACAGAAGCATCTGATTTCAAAATCCTAAACTCCCACAAAACAGATTAAAATCTCAACAAGGTCAATGGTTTCCCTTCCATTTTGCAGTTTAAGGAATCTAGCAAGGAAGATTAGAAAACTGTGAGATCCTTTCTGTTTCTTCCCCCTCTCCTATTAAAAAAAAAAAAAAAAAAAAAGGAAAATTCAATCATTCTGCCCATAAACATTTCTATTTTCACACATACTTCTGTATCATGTGAAAAGGCTGGTAGCTGTCCTCCCATCCCTTAAATAACAGAATTATGTAAGAATTCTCTACATAGACACTTCAAAAAATAAACGTGTTTATGAAGTTATTTGGAATGAATGGTACTTTATAACGAGAATAATATATTCTGTGAATTAACTGATTACTTCTGAAATGCAATATATTAACTGCATTATCAGTATAGGGCTAAAGCCAAAGCTTTCAGTTATTAATTATACAAATTTAGGCAACTACAGCATTTAATGTAAACTTTCATTACCTTACCTTTTCCCATAATCTCCAGTATAAGTAATTTTTATGGAATAATTTGGGAAGATATGGGTTTTCAATATTGCTATTACCAGTTTGTGAGACTAACTGTTTTACAAGACAGTAATCTACAGTAATTTTTACAAGACAGTAATTTTTGTGCTGTCCAGCTACTTAGTTTAAAATTAGACAGCTTGATCCAGAGTGAACTGGATGACTTCCCCGTAAGACAGCTGAAAGAAATAAAAGTAGGATTATGGAAAAATTATTAAAATCACAGGTAACATGTGGGTTGAAAGATGCATTCACAGCTCAAAATTCCCATCCTCCAGTTATATTATTTTATTCTGGATGCCAATATTATAATTGATAGTTAAGGATGTCTACTAATGGTCTCATTAAGACCACTGCTGGTTGTTACCGCCCATTCATTTACCAGTTTTTAGCATTCAGGGGGTGACTATGAAAATTAGAGTAATTGTATTTATTTTATCATTTATACTCCTCTTTTTTTTTTTTTTTGACAGTAGGCTTTCTTGGGAGAAAACAGTTTTTGAGAGAGAAGCTGGACGATTTATTCGCCTAAAAAGTGCATCTGAATTGTAGCACCAGTGCCAAAAGTCACCCAGACTAGAAGGAAGTTTGGATATAATTAAAGATCTGACCTCTGAAGTTAGAGAGCACCTTTAATTAACACACTGTAAAAGGAGAAACAAAACACTGTTTGCCATAGCCTGAGTTCTGGGTCATCTGCTATTTTTCATGTTAATAACATTACAAATATCCCCTAAAATGTTATTATGCCTAACATTACCCTAAAGGATCACAAACAAATGTCCAGTACTCAGGCCACTGAATTGCCATTTAAAAGTAAAGATGGGGTCTAAAGAGGACAGAATCTAAATACTCAAACCAGAACTATCCAGATATACCCAGGCTATCATCTCTTCTATTAGAAAAATGGCCATTATGTCTTGTGGCTGCATGTTAAAAAAATGTTACTTGGAGTGAGTGAGTAGTACAGAAAGCTACAGTATGGCAAGAGAGATCTATAGCTATGTATGGGGATGTTAGACCAAACCTTTCCATCCCTCTCTGTATTCAATGCTTTAAGGTTGCTCTGCTTTGAAGGAAAAAGAATAAGTGCAGCGGAATCAGGTAAATCTGTCCATATTAAGTTAAAATGACAATCACTATAATTTCCACCTTTTACAAATAAATTAATAAATGAATGAATGAAGTGTTTCTGACTGAAACAAGGAATTCTGAAATAACCTGCATCTCTCCCTACTTCAAATTTATGCTTGTCATTTGCATGTGTACATGCTTCATTTTAGAAGGTTCATGAGATTAAGTGCAGCGGCTTACAAGTATAGTTAAAATGAATGAAGTTACACATTAGAGAGAGAAATGAATCCCATCTATTGCTCCATGGAGATGCACTTTTCCTTTTTAATAGTTGTTTTCCTCCTCTTGTTTGCATTACCTTATCTCCCACAGGGTTTTAAAACACTATGCCACCTGGATATAGATTCTCTCATATTTCATAATTCTCAGCAGGATTCAACATCAAGATTACTGTAGCATCTTCTATTGATTTGGACAGAACACACAGAATCATATATACTAGGCTTGAAAATTACTTCATGTTTGGAAAATTATTTTTACTTTAAAAAAGCTTTACTTTCTAAAGCCTGAGCCTATCATTCATGAAAACATTTAAGTTTAAATAATGCCCGTGTGCATCGCACAAAGGTACAACCATCAAAGATGCTTCTATTTGAGAAGAAGTTAATTAGAACCCTAGACAAAAGATTTTATGGGAACAGGAAGTTCCCCCACTCTGTCATCCAATTTCTGTACTAGTACCGATACTACTTTCTAGGTTACATCATGTAAACTTTTTTGTATAACACCTCTAAACTTTGTTCAGGATCTCATGATCTCACACCCCCTACTGCTGTAAAATCACCTTCTCTGGCCTTGGCAAATGTATTATTTTCCTGCTAATATATATTCAGAGCGCTGTTGCTTGGACCCACGTACCCTCTCTCCAGCACATCAAACAAACTGCCTGTCTTCACTTTCAAGATGTTTCAGTCTATCACCAAGCAAGATGTCACTTCCTGTCTCTAATCAGTCAGTGAGTTCAACTTCCATCATCCACTTGCTGAATTTTTAAATCCATCTCCTTGTGTGTCCCTTATGCTGGCCCACTGGGTAAAGTATAACTGCAACTTCAACTGACAGTCAAGCAACTCCCCAGCACAACGTAGCTCCAGCCACAAAAGATACTAAAAGAGTCTGTTAAGTATTGAGACAGCTAGCCCATCTGAGCTCCATTATGCTGCAGCTACATTATAATCAGCACCCAAGCTAGCTAGCTCTGTGGTTCTTTGCACTTAAATTGTAGGTGGACCAGGTAAGAACTAGTTTTTTTCTGTTTGTACGGTGCTGAGCACAAAGATGATCCTTATCTACTATTAGGACTTCAAGAAACCATGCTAATAATAATAATAATAATAGCGCTAAATAGGGGACACGCTTAGAAGGGAATGAGTGAAGGCAAAATATAACCTAAATTTAGGCACCAAAACATAAAATACAATCCTTGCACATCAGTCTTACCAAATAATTTTGAGGTTACTTAAAAAAATTAAAGGACATGGATGCGTCCTCCCAAAATGTGCCTCCCACCAAAGCCATTAAAAAAGATGGAAGGCCTGTATAAAATACTTCATTGCTAAAAAGATAGTTTTCTTCACCTCATCAAAACGTAACTGAATAAAATAATCAATTAAAAGAGAAACTTCCATTTGTTCTACCCACAATATTTTGGGCACTTACCATGTGACAAGGGATGTTATCATCTCTAGCTTTTGAAACTAGCATCCACTCAAATTCATAATTCAACACCCTGCTTGCCATTAGACATCTTTGAGGTAAACAGACTGCTCTAACTTTTATCTGAAGCTAATTTGCACAAAATGAACTTTTCCAATCAGGAGATCTTACAACACCTTCAGTTCTCCTGTAAAATATGAATTTTCATTTCCACCTAGGAGAAATTTCATGATCTTCGCATTCTCCTACGCCTCGCCTGAAGAAGGGTGTGCGCGCCTGAAAGCTTGTAAGTAAAGATTTTTTTGCAAATATCTAGTTGGTCTAATAAAAGATGATATCTCTATCCAGAGATCTGGGTCAATATTTTGTGCATTTACAAGCATTGTGTTTCTACTGAGAGAATCAGAGTTTGCCCAGTAGAAAGCTTAAGTGCACAAATATTCATGCAGTTTCTCCTGGACCAAAAATGGTGGTTCTAATGAGAAAATTAATCCAACCCCAACCAAAAAGAAACAGCTCCCAGGAGTGTTTCTTCCAGGAGAATAAATGTGTTTACACTTTTGATAGAAGCCACAGCATCATTCTCCACAAACCCAGTGTGCACCCCTGTCTCCCCTTGCTCCAAGGAGAAAGTCTGTGACTCAGGCTGCATTTCACAGCTCCAGCCAAGCATGGAGCAAAACCCTTTGACTGGTTTGGGGCAAGGAAAGACCAGTTCCTTTCACCAGCCTTGCACTGTGTTCCAAGATGACAAAGGATGCTGAGGCAACTGTACCCCTGTATGTGCCCAGACCTTATACCTCCAAGGCACAGACCCAGGCCCCTACACCTTCACACTCCTACACCTGTGCTGTTCCATTGCAGGCTGTGGGAATAGAAGTTGATATGGCTACAAGCAACAAGCGAGGTCTCTTTCCCCCATGCCTGACAGAAAGGAGAAAGGGAGGGAGGGAGTGGGGGCTGTGAGTAGGAGTGTTTCACAGGGGCATGAACCCCTGGGGCAGCCAGCCTATCAGGGCTGCACTGTGCCTCTTGCTGCTCTTGGCACTATCTGGGAGCCAGGGGAGCCTGCAGAGCACACACAGATTCATGCACAGGGGCCCCCAGTTTGTGGGCCAGTGGCAGTGCAGGGTGTCTGTACACACCTGCCTGGCCCCTCTAACATTTGTACAGTCCTCTTTAAGGCCAGTTTGGGAGGCAGTCAGAGAGATCTGAACCATCTGTTTAGAACAGAAAGAGAATGCCTTGATAACAAAATAGTCAGGGACAGGTTATACCCTTGGGAGTTGGTTGGATACATTTGTAGTAAATTAGCTTGTGCATTTTATTCGCTCTGAGTGAAAACTTCACATACAATGGGGAGCACTGTACTGCAATGTCAAACTCACATTCACTATTAGCAAAGACTAGGTTTGGGAGAGTTAAAATTTTAATGAAAGACTTCTGTACCTTTAAATTATACCTTCAGGAATGCTATGGTAAATGAATGCTGCAGGTAGCTTACTGTGATGTATATTCCCCATCACATGCTCTGTTGTCAAAGAAAAAGGCATTCCTTGGATGAAGCTTACAAGCTCTACTGCCTTTATAGACATAGTCCTGCCAATTACCCCATAAAACTCAAGAACAGTGAAAGGGCAATGCCATCTAGGCCAGATGAATGTGTTCTGCTCATCTGCTTGTTTTCTGAGCTCAAGTCTATTCACTCTCTCTCAGGTGGCTTGTGAAGTTTTTCAGATGAAAAAAAGAACAGACGTTTAATAAATAAGACAGAAAAAGCCATTTAATCCCTTAACTAAAAACTTCATGCATTTAACCAGTTCTGTCTGTACGGTGATGGTAGCACAGTGCCTCAGCTGCTCACCACTAAATACACTTTGGATGATGGCATGTAAAAGTAGGTGCCAAAACGTTGTTAATGAGACAGATGTGAAGATCCAGAACAAAGGAATTTTCTTTATGTTTGCTTTAAGAACAGAAAAGGGATGAAAATATGATTTTATAGGCTTTCAACAACTAGTCTTGAGAGATGCACATTACAAAATGACATAGATGTGAAGATTAATTAAACTACATAACACATAATATTGCGATGACACATTCTTCCCCTTGTTCAGGAGAATGGATTGAAAAAAAATAGATATACTACTGTATTTACTTGAATATAAGACAACTCTCCAATAATTGGATTCTATAGATGGAAAATTTGTACATTTGTTATAATTTTCCAGGTATGTAATCTAATTATTGGAGCTTTACCTTCAGTTTGTTACCTTCTCACTGCTACAGCAGGGAAAATAAATCTAGAAGAATCTGGTGGCACCCTTGCCCTCTGCCCTGCCAACTTCTTCCTATGGCATCCTCCCTCCTCCCCCTTACTGTCAGACCCTGCTCTCCCGTGAATACATAGGAGTGGTAAATTTGAAAACAATAACTTTGAAATAAACATGCCTGTAGTAATTTGCTTATCGGCAAATTTCTATGGGTACCCATAGATTTAATTAATCAAGAGCTGATGCATTTTACCTTTTTTTGAAACTGAAGCAAAATTTTAGCTCAGGTATGCCATAAACACTTTTAAGCAGCACTTCTGAATCTTCTTACATACCACAGAAACTAGGTGTGATATTCCAAAGTCAAAAGGCTCATGATTTACCTTATAGCTCATTGGGCTGGGCCCCAGCAGTCAACAGGATTTCAAGCCATGATGACCCCATAGCTCAGCACTGCTCAGTATATGTGTGTACTCCACAGCAAAGGATCCATGTGCAAATTAGCCCCCCACTTATGACTGGAACCAGGTGTTCTTGTAACATGTCCTGGGATCCTGTGAGGTCACACAAATCAGATGAGACAGGTTGAGAGAGGGGCAAAGGAGGAATTCTGAGTGAACTGTTTGGAGACCTGTTTAGTGATGTTTACTGACATTTAAAGCTGGTGAAGAAACAGAAATAATTGAAAATGAGAAAGTCACAGCTGGGCTGTGGGAGTGAAGAGGAAGTAAAAATGTATTCAATGTAGTTAACTCACCATGACTTGAAAAAGAGCTGACTGAGGGGGACTGAGTACAATGGCCACTACCATATATCTTATTCAGATAGGCTGCATTACACTAACCTTGTTTTAAGTTCCCATCAGTATGTTTGCACAGTATGGGCCATGTGTTTTATAGTCATGCTCAGTGTTGGCTGCATTTCATCAATTTCATAATTAGTTTCCATTGCTGAGCAAATGCTGATTTTGGCAGTGGTTTAATGACAGACAATGTATTAAATGAGGTATCCTTGTATGCAAATGGGGTAAGGCAGGGAGGGATAGGAAGCTTCCCATATTATATTATGAAACACTTATTATCAAATGGAAACTCTTTAAAATAAAATGATTGGTACTTGTTTTAATTTTTCCTACTTGAGTTTACTGTATAAAAGCAAAACATGTGCCATGGGCTAAATACAATCTTAGGCTAAGCTGCATGTCACAGGCCCATTTGGCAATTGAAAAACTGCCTGATACATAGTAGGTATCTGATCCTCTGTCCCAGTAGCTCTCAACGTTTTCAGTCAGGGCACCCCTTCACAACTTATGTGAATGTGGCAGCAATCCTGGTTGAGAACCACTGTTGTGTTCAACTTATCTCAGCAGTTCTCAACTGAAGGTCGCTGCCACAAAGTAAAACTGTCCCATGCACCTGGTGCGCAGCCAGCCCGGGAAGGGCTGTGGCACATTTGCACACTCCTCCTGCATTAGGGTTCTAATGAAGCCCTGCTGCACCTGTTCATGGTTCAAACTTGTATGGTCTCCCAGAAACAGGCACATAGGACAGGTGGAACTGTTCCACATGCCTCTGTTTTCAGGAGGAGCATGGGGGGCAGGGTTTCCAACTGTATATAATTTTACAAACAGTCTCTAAAAAAAAAAAACCAACCTAAAAAGCCCTGTTTGTAAAAGTCTGTAAAACATAAAAAAAACCCCCATGGAATTGCCGCAGCTTTAAGCTCTGTGGCAAGAAGAAAGCTGGAGCAGCTGAAAAACAGATGGAGCACAGCACCTACTGTCCAGTTGGAGTTCAGCACTCTGCACACACTGAGCTCTTGTGAGGGCTTTACCACTCACTAGAGCATGCTAGACCCCACAATGTGCTGCTGCAGGGTCCCTATGCATAGCCCCTGCCTATAGCAGCTGCTCACAGTACCAGTAAAGGTACCAGGAGAGTGGCAGTGCAGCTGGTATGGAGCTGTGAGATAGGAGAGGAGAGCAGTGACTAAGAGTCTGTGTCAAGACAGTGGAAGCAGAGCCAACAGGAATAAGACTAGGGGGTGGGTTGGGGGGAGCTGAAGGGTGCAGTTGGGGGTGTCAGCGTATGGGTTGAGTAGGGGACCCCTGTGGTGGGGGTAGCAGAGTGCAATACAGCTGCCAACCGAAGAATTCTTTTTTATGAGAGTTAAAACACGTGTCAGGAAAAATGTTTCTCTATCAATAAGATATGTGCAGATTGTCAGTAAAAATAATTTCTTGAGTTGACAACCCTGGGAGTTGGGGTGGGGGTGGAGGGGGAGGGCTGGCTTTTCTGTGTTCTTTAAGAAAAGGGTTTAGAGAACCCCAATGAAAGAAGAATGCATACGTGCCATAACCATGCATGCAGGACACTTATCTGGCTGCTATGGTGGCTGTGGCAGTGCTTGTATCATAGCACCCATAAGGGGGTCTCCCATCACCCTAGTTGAGAACAACTATTCTAGTCTCTCTCATCTACTGTCAGTGCTATATTATTACCAGTGCTGAAACTAACTGGGTCCTGCCAATTTCAAGTGTTAGAAGTAAGGGGTTGGGAATAATAATGTAACAAGCATTAAGGACCTGCAAAACAAGTTGAAAGCAAGATGTTCTCATGTGAATTAGAAGGCATGCTTACACTGGTTTAGGTTGTGGCTTTAATACTTAAATCAATGAGATTTCACAAATGGCTAGTAGCATCTTAAAGTGCTTGTGGGCATCTAAAAGTGGTTTCTACAGTATTGTTCAAATTAGTGTACTACGGTAAGTTCATATACCTTTAATATCTTCAACTTGTATTTTAAAGGAGTGGGGAATAAATGTCACCCTAATATTCCAGAGTTATTGTAAGTTTCTTCTAATATCATCAGCAAAGAAAGAGTTGATGCTGACATTTAAACAGTTAATGTTAAGGTTCAGAGTTTACATATGGGAGATGAATGGGGAAGTTGACAGCTTTGAACACTACAGGCTGCATCAGTCTTATGAATGCAACATAATATAATAGACATTTACAAATCTTAAAAAGAAATAAAAAAAATCAGAACATGATAGTGCTCAGGCAACAAACCCAAACCAAACCACTCAAAAAATTCCATGCCTTTCCTGTGGACTGCATTAAAGCCAAGAACAACTTAAAATATAGCACTAAGAAATGAATGGTGTCCTGAACTCACCACAATGCAACTCCAAATGCCTGATATCAGTGCACTGTATTGTATTCATCTTTGTTAAATCTATCTAGGAGAAAGAAAAGTCCCTCTGGAGTGCCTTCCCTTTGTAGATTTAAGTTTGAGAGTTAATTTTATTGCCCAACAGCATTTAGTAGAAAGACATATTTCTTACAACAGAAAAGGTCAGTGAAGGAAATCCTATAACTGCTGAACTTACGATATGGCAATAACAAAAAAATGGTTCCCTCACAATAAAGGCCACTTCTTGCTCATCTTGTCAATATATATTCACATTGAGATCATTACATTTGGATAACCCCCCTTATAAAACCTAATGGCTCCCTAAGAGCCAGTCTGCATAGAGTCAAGCAGTAGAATCTGAGTACTTAAAGTGTATAATACCTACATATTGTATTGAACATCCTTATTAAAAATCAATTTGGAGATGGTGTGTAGTCTGAAAGACTGGGAATGGGTAACGAGCTATTTAAACCTTCTGCCTTTAGGTCAATGCATTGATTTCAGTGTAGTCTGGTGGTGAATGAATTTTGCTACTGCAAATTTGGCAGTGTTAGCCCAGTCACCAAAAAAACAAAATTCCTTTTCACACAAACCCCACCAAACTGGCAAGCAAGCAGCTACAAAGGGAAATCAAGGACTGGGTGAACACTGTCCTCTCACACTAGGGCTGAAGGACATTAGTACAGTGTAAAGTGTGGTCCTTGTCCTGTGGGTAACAGGGAACAGCATTTATGAAATCAGAGAATGCACCTGTTTTTTAGGTCAGTCCCAGTGTCTCGATCAATTTTAAAATGCAGTCCAGTGTCTTGTCCTAGTTTTCAGAAAATGAAGCAGACTCTAGGAAGCGCTAGCCAGATAAAATGGGGAAATTAAAACCTGGCTGGTTCAATGCACATGTGTTTCATGGCCCCCTGCCAGCCTATTTATAAAATCTGATCCCTATGTATTCTTTCTCCACTTACTCTATTTTCTCAAATGCAACATGCACCTTTCCCCCAAAATTGACATGTATATCTTAAGCAGGGAAGCTGTTTTTTTCTGACTAAGGTAGAAGCACCCTGCTGTTGCATTACTATTTAGACAGATAAAGTAGTCAGTTGACTTAACTGCTCATTGTTCTTCACTCCAGAGGTGTTAAGCAATCCTTCTTAATGGTTGTGTTGTTCCACTAACCAAAGTAACCTCTCTTAGGGGAATTTTGCTGTCTGCTAGCTGCTCCTGATCTCTATCCTCCTATTCTAACTTTAAACAGAAAAGGGAGGGTGAGGCAGCTGAAGATTAGGCTCTGTCCCTGCTCTATGCAGCCATAACTGGAAAAAAAAATTCTTTAGTTTGCTTCTCAAAAAAAAAGGTGCTTATTATATTCCAGGGCATGTTATATGAGAGAAAATACAGCAGCATTGTGCATTTTCTACTTCTGCTGGATACTGCCACCCGCACCGACTACAAGACTTTCCAATGCAATTGCACATCTTTCTGAACCAACTCCCATCCTTCAGCATATAGATACAAACCAATATGGACTTTAGCTCCCTGGCTCTAAGGAAGTGCTATGAGCAGGGATCTACCTAAATCACAGGGGGATTTATCAATTTTCCTGGGGTGATTGCAACAAAGTTCTACTTCTGCAATCATTTTGTAGCAACTTTGCCAATCAGTGCCAGCTGGCGAAGAGGCTTGGTTGGGAAGAGGGGAAGGAATGAGGGGGTGGTCACCATCTTCACTGCTGGCTGCCCTTCGTGCAGCCCTGACCCTTGGTGCTGATTGTCAGAGAGGTACTGGCAGGGGGGAAGAGGGATGAGGGGGCAGCTGCCATCTTGTCTGCTGCTCTTTGTGCCACCCTGCCAGCCAGCCCCTTCCCCTCCTGACAACAAGGACTGCTGGCTTCCACTGGAAGCTGGCAGTTTTTTGTTTTTTTTCATGAATTTTGCGGTTTCCACAAAATCCATGAAACTGAGAATTAAGTAGGTCCTGCTTCCTAGCTATGAGCAGCACTATGCTGATATGCATGTGCAGGCATGTGCTATCCAATTTGGCTTGGTCACTATATATCCCCTGCTCTGTACTAGCTACGATCACTGATTTTACTTTATTTTCTTGTAGGACAGTGGGGAACAACAGCAGCCTTGTGCCTGGATGTTGACATGGGAATAAAGAGCAGAGCAAATGAATGAATGAGAATGAGCATAGTATAGTATAGAGACTAAAGGTGAAAAAGGAGGGTGAAGAGTAGTAAGAGAAAGAAAATGAAATGAGATAGCAAGACAAGAAGGAAAGAGGAGAAACGGGTGTCTCCATTTGACAATTTGATCATTCAATTGATCACAGAGACCTTCAGTCTGTAGGGCTGTCAGTAAAGCACATTTTATAGGCAGAGTTCATAAAAAAAACACAACATGAACAATTTACTCTTCTAGCAATCATTCCTCCTCTCTCTTATTTTTAGCACCATGTCAAATCCACCCTATGAAATAACAGTTCAGATTTCTCACTCTCAAAATAAAGATAAAGCCTTGTCAGAATTCCCATATGGAATCTGTTCACTTTATATTTTTCTCCACCCATTTACTGAATGATTCAAAGCCCACTAACATCAGTTTAAGTCTCTCAATTACCTTCCACAGGTTCGATCAAGTCCTTCAACAAGATTCTATTTAATTACTAGGATGTATTACACTCAATATTCAGAGCAATTTTCATTGCCATCTCAATTCAACAAAATGATAATCATAATAAGAGAATGCAGCAGTAAGGAAAATTAGAGCAAATCTGAGAAACAATCATATTTCTAGATAAAAAATGAGATAGGATTATATGCCCTGCACACCACCTTTCTCCTCCCTCTCCCCATCCCTCAGCATAGCCCAGCATTACTGAAATGACTGCATAGCTGCACCACTTGGAGGATGCAGACATTGACTTGAAAAAGCACTTGAAAAAATGAATGAAACCCCATGAGAAAAGTTTAAATTTAAAGGAAAACAAAAATTCTGTTGGAGAGCAAGTGTGAAAAAAGCAAGCCAAAATTTGAAAGAGCATCTCTCCCAGTCTTCTCTACCATTCAGTTTCATTCAAATCTTACTGTACTTAATGGAAAGTCTACTTCTGAGTTCAACTGAATTTGGATCTCAGGAGGAGCTGGAAAAGCTGAAATGAATAAGCACGTATTTTTTCCCCTTCAATTTTCCGAAACATAATTTAAATTATAGGAGCAGAAGCAATCCTTAGCTGCAACATCGGTATTTTTTTTGTGCATATGTTGAAGAAACAACACACTTATCTTACTTCATCATTTGGAAGCATGTTAATGACAGAGCTTAGAATCCTTTTGCCAAGCTCCATGGAAGAAGCTTTTTCTTTTTCTTTTTTTTATATAGAAAAGGACTTTGCCCCCAAAGTGAGTTCATAATGGAAACACCATAATAAAAACAGCGTTTGGATGTCCGTTCCGTTAAAATATAAAACTGGTGAAATTCTTGTACAATCTTATTTGGATTAAAATTATTGTAAAAATACAAATCCAAGAAAAACTCATTATGTCTCCAGGAGGTAAAAGAGGCTGTGTATCGAGACTGTGTATCTTAATTTTCCTAACAGAGTGGATGCATAGCCAAATTTAATGTAGAGTGTACACACTAGCCCCCCACCTCCCTCTTATTACATGCTACACAAGAATTTCTGGAGTAACCATCCTGGGGATAAGACAACATCTCCACATCGGAGAGACATAACACAGACAGTAGTGGAACAGCTACCCTAACCCACTAATGCGGCACAACCGTGATCTATGACAGTTGTCTCATGTTCAGTTCTATTCAATCTATGACCTTTCTTTCAGGGCCAAGGTCACCAACTGTGATGGTGCTTGTTTTGCAAAGCAGTCACCTGCCCGTTGGGAAATGGATTGGAGCCAACTCATTACAATCTGGTATCTCATACTGAAGTAGAGAGTAGTTGTAATTGTTGGAAAATGTTGGCATTTATTCCTAAAATAGGCACAAGTTCAGGCAGCTTTTAGAATACTCCGCTAGCTGTCAAAGAATACACTCTGCTGGATGCTGACTACAGGGATGATACTGATTAAAAAATGTATGCTGGCAAAGGCACACAGATATAATAGTGATGGGTACAATATCAGATTCTAGGATGCAATGAGTAAAAATATCCCTTTGCCTGGACTTCAGAGTAGCTAGGGACACCAGCAGACTAGTCAAACTCCCTGATCATTCTTAAGACCGGACAGGGAAATCAGTTTTATTCCTACTGTAGTAGTTCTCCTCCCTGATAAACTATATTGTCTATATTGGTGGTTCTCAACCCGTTTTGACACAAAGCAACCGTTGGTAATCTTCTGGTTTTGTCTTGTGAATCATGTATAAGAGTGCAAAAATTGAAAGGCAGTTTTCAAAGGATCTCATGACACCCCAAAATGCCACGGCATCTTGAATGAGAAAAGTCCCACAGCATTCAACTTTTTTTGGCACTTCCCTATGAACAAGCTCTCTTCAATCTGAACATGAATGCAACTGAACAGGCATCTGGTATATGTAATTACTAACTTTCTAACCAGTCTCCAAGTCCATAATGGTTAAACACCTGAAAATAAGGCTGCCTACAGATGTGAAAAACAAACACCCCCCCGCTCCCCCCCCAAAACCAGTGCTTTACTTTCAGCTTGGGGCACCCCCACACCAAGTGCAGTGCATGCCTAGAAGAGGCATCACATCAGTTTGACCCAGCTCGTCCAACATCTGTATAGATCCTGCACTTCAGTGAGGCTTTGTGGCACTTGTATCTAAAAGCTGATTCAATAGAAATGCCAAAAAGCCCAGCAGAAGCACGCGATCTACACAGATGTTGAGCGAGCCAGGTCCAACTGATGCAATGCCTCTTACGGAAAGGTGCTGGGTTATTTGTTGTGGGGGGGGTGGTTTCCATGTCTGTCAGCAGACTAAATGTCACAGAGGCAGAAAAACATTATTAAGGTTCAACAGTTGCTAAAGTTCGACTTTTTGAAGGTCAACAGCTCCTCCATTTTGGGCTTGTCTTCTCATTGGTCATTCTGTGTCTACATGTCTCCTTGTTATCAACAGAACATTGCCAGAATTTGCCACTGCATCAATTTTACCTCTGCTAAAATCCTCATCTGCTTTTTCAGTCTCTTCTATAAACCAATTCATGACAGGATTCTCACATCCCAATCTTTCAAGGCTCTAGGATGGAACAAACAACACCCAGAGATATTACTTTTTTTCCATTGCCCTTTATCCCTCCATGCAATCTTGTCATTGCTGATGTGGAATCCTCCTCCTCTGCAACTCCTGTCATGGGAATCATCTAAAAACACTTCTTCCTAGTTTAATTTATGCTCCCCCATATCCTTCACCAAACACCTATACTTTTCTTCTCCCCCCTCCCTCAACCTGTGGTACTAAAGAATATTTTCTAAATGTTTTGAAAACATTGTCCAAAAAAGATAGATTCCTGCTAGTCTGCTCCACTCTTCCTTTTATATGAACAGTCAGGCTACTGAAATACAATAATGCTTGCACATTTCAATTTTAAATGGTAGCTATAACTTTCACAAGAAAAAAAGCAGACAAAGCAGATGGAAGAAGACAGTATCAGGAACTCACAAAATCATGTCAGAGTTGATAAATTTAATCTCTGATTTACCCGATTCAATATTCTCTGATGGGGAATACTGATGCTTCACAAATTGAAAGCACAGAGCAAATATTTCTTCTTTGAAGTTGAGAATGCAAATATATGGCATGTTACAATATGAAACACAAGTGAAAAGTAATTCATGTTAAGCTGTATTACCACCCTCAAAGGAGGTCTGAAGCTCACTGTTCTTTTTTTTCGGTGGCAATGTGCCTTTCCAAGTAATGTATTCAGATGTGTGCATGCTACCTTTAGAGCATGACACATACATGCACATACTGTCTAACAATTGGCTTTTAGTGATTAGTGATTAATGATTCCAAAAAAATCACTTATTATTAGTAAGGAACAAAAGTAAACATCCTGGCTTTTTAATGTTCTGCTTGTTCTTTGATAAAAAACAGGAATCCAAATAAGAAAATACAAAATGAAACAGTTTTTGCATGTAAGAAAATAAAAAAAAAAATACCATACACGTGTAACTCACTTGAGGTTTCCTTAAAAAGTGAGTGTAGGTTTCATTTGGAGTGTTTGCACATGCATTAAACATGCATGAAGACAGAGACGCACAAATGTAAATACGTTTTACAGAAAGATCTGCATGAGAAATGGGACCCGCAAAGGCCTTGTATAAAAGAAACATTAAAATTCTTGGTTACCCAGCTGCAAGACACTTCTATCTATAACACAGATTAAATAAATCATCCACTGTCATGCTGGATTAGAAAGAGACAGATACTAATGATTGAACACACTCTATAGAACACGGGAAATTAGAAAAGCTTGACAAATATGGTTAGTGGTAGCACGGCCCCATTCCGAAGAATCAGAAAAAAATCTGTTACAAACAGCAGAGTCAGTGGCAAGAGAGAGAAAGACTGCTACAGGCTTGAGAGGTCCACTTACTGACGCTGCCACAGACTGCCATGCAGTATTCCTCAGAGTCAAAGTTGTTGCGGTTCCCACCACATCCGCCGTAAAAGAATGGTGCACATTTTCCTTCAGTCACATCAAAGTACCAGCGGGAGATCATTGCTCGGCAAGGACCAGTCTCAGCTTGTTCAGAGCACACCTCTAATTATAGGAGATGTGGAGGAACTATGTTTAGCATGAAAAATATATTGTGTTGCTGTTCATCTATACAAGTTTACTACATTTCTCTTTTACATTATTATTAGCCAGGAAGCAGATGTCTTGAGGAAGCATCTAAACAAACTTCCACAAAATAATTCATTTACTACAGCTTTAACTTCCCCTCTATACATTTGCTTTAGGACAATGGAAGCATATTTTCCACAGGATGAACATAATCAAATCCCTTAACAGCATTAGGTCTGCCCTACTTACAATTTTTTTTTTTTTTATCTTTGTCAGTGGGACATGCAAAATTTATTGAAGTTGTTATGCTAGTACAAGACCTCACTTGGACAAAATTATATCAGTGTAGTATGTTCCACATCCCTTACAGAAATAAGTTATGTAGGCATAAACTTACACTTGAATAACTGTGTCTACACTAATGGAAGGGAGAGGGGTTGTATTGCTTTAACTATAGTTAAAGTAGAAATTGGCTAGCACATAAAGGTAAAATAGATTTAAAAGACTTGAGATGACTTCTTAGCTTATACAAGACTATACAGACATTACAGAAATCAAATCTCTTCCATATGCATATATAATCACTTTGAATGAAATTTCTTCCTATGATGAGGCCCTGTGCAAGGCTTGAGTCTTAAATCCATAGGGCCTCAAGGATTTTAAGTTTTGCATAGGTCTGACACTCACTCTGTCAATGGGAGCAACTCACATCTTTACTCAAATAAAAAAAAGCAAAACAAAATTAAATAATATTTTATGCTTTTAGTTTTCCCTTTGAAACTTGTTTAAAATGTGGGGAACTTAGGTGAACAAATTAAGGACAGGAAATTGGAAGTAAATGGTAGAAGTCTACCTGTAAATTTGAATTCAGCCAACCACATGCGTACATACAGGACCCTTTACCAATAATGTTCCAAACAGCTTCAACATTCAATGTGCTATATATCATTTGCAAAATTGCATTCCACTAAAACATTGGCATATTCCACAATCTTCTTTTGCATCTCTCACACTAGATTCCAAATATTGACAGACAACTGATAAGCCCATTATAACAGTTTCCAAATTTACTTAGCAAATCTTAATTCTGTGCAAGGTTGACCCATTCATGTGGAGATGTGGTTTTACACTTGTCTGAATCAGACCCTGCACGCATTTAAAGTCCCATCCCACTCATCAAGTACAAGAGGCTCTTCCTGGCATTGGCCCAGATTCCATTTGGATGCTCCACTGCCTTTTTTCTTCTAAGCTGTTTGTTTTAGCTCTGTTTATTGTGTAAACCTTCCCACCACCTTTCTGCAAAGCATATTTTGTATCAAATTGCCATAAGCAATCAACTTGTATTCTACACCTTCCCCCTACACAAGTAGTTAGGGTTCCAATTTTTGTAATATATATCTAATTTATTTTCAAGAGTTTATAATGGGTCTGAGGTTATGTATTTATTTACCCAGTTTAGTTTGTGGACATGAATGAAGGTGGGGCAGAAGAATGCTAGTCCTTTACTTTTAAAAATGAGGGAAACTGATTAATTTTAGACAGTATTTTCGACATGATTTACTCCAGACAGATTTTAAAATAAAAGCCAACCCCACAACCCAAGGATACAGTTATATGCCACAAAGTAAATTTTGCAGGACCTCGTACTTAGAAAGGAGTTACCACCAAATACATTTTAAAAATGAATTAAGGGCACATTGATTGACATTAAAAAGGCCAAGAACCAAGAACTTTTTTGCTGATAATATTTTTTCAGAATCACAGGGTCATCTTGGCAACTCGTCAGTCTATTTTAAAATTAATTTACTTAATGTGACTGTAGGTTGACCTCAATCTGTAAAGAAATTAATGCCTTCTAGAAGTCCCTTGATGCTGCTAAATTTACTAAGTCTGAGTCATTTTAACATTTATATTTCCCACACACAACAGTTTGAGGAACTTTTGTAGACTTAGTTTCTATTTCCTTTTTTAATATATTGCTTTCTCTGTATCTGTACACACACATGCATACGTACACACATACATACATATGTATGTGTATGTTAAACAGAGAAATTATAAAAACAAGTATGTACAGAGCTTTCCACATTTTTATTTCATACATAGCGTGTAAAAAAGAAAAGTGATAGCCCAACAAAGAAATGGCATCAGTGATGATTAGAAATCAGTCCTCTGGAGACTACAGACATTCATATATTCATTAAACATTCATTTGGCTGACAGTCAGAAAAAATGCCACTAGTTCTAGGAAATACGAAAATCTGTTGCATAAAGACGGAAAATACAACTCTTTAAAAAGAATGAGTAACTACACATTTAAATCAGATTCAGTCTTTAGCTTCATGTGGGGCTAGAACAGGGGCAAGCAAAATATGACTCATGGGTTAAATTCAGCCTGCCAGGCAATTTCATCCAGCCAGTGGGCAGGCTCCCAATTAATGAATTAATTAGTTGCATCTGGCTCAGCCCATATCTGCCCATGCTGCACTCTTCATGCAGCCAAGCCATACCCACTCCTGCCGAGGCAGCACATTATGCTCCCACCCTCACCCACAGGAAGGCATAGTTTCTAGGAGAAGCTGCTGCTGCTGCTGCTGCCAACACCCAGGGAACTGCAAGGGAGAGTCCTGAGAGATGGAACCAGCAGCCTTCCCCACCTTCTGCCACAACATGAACCTACTGGGACTTCACCGGGAGCAGCAGGGAACCCTATGCAATGGAGCTAGGCCACCTCAGTCCTGATCCCAGCTGCCTCAGCCGAGACCCAAGAGCTGAGCATGGTGGAAAGCAATAGGGCCAGGCTGCTGGCTCCATCATGTGGGACTCTGCCACCCCCCTGCCAGTGTGCAGCTCGGGCTGAGTCCTGTGAGCTGCATGAGAGCCACAGGGAGCACTGTGTGATGAAGCTGGGCCAGCCGGGCCCCGCTTCCCACTGCAATGTGCAGCTCCCAGGACTCAGCTGGAGCTATGTGCTGCTGGGGGCGGTGGGGGGTCCACCTGCGCAGGCCATGAGTGCCCCAAGGACCCATCACCTGCTGCTGCTGACGCCAATAGCAGGGGCTGTGTGCCTTGGAGGGCAGGGGGCATACATCCATACCACCATACCTATACCCCCCACACCTTCTCCCCACACCCACCCAACAAGCCCCACACCCACCTGCACCCTCACCCACACCTCCTTCACACACCCTCCCCCATATCTCCTCACACACACAGCCACCCCCCCACAAACTCCATACCTAACCTCTAATCACACCCACACACAACATGTAAGAGGAAGACTTTATTTTGAGCTATTATGCAATTGCCTCTATATACATTCAACAAATGCACATAAATCAGGATAAAAATATTTTTTGACATAAAATCAAAATGTGTTATAGTACATATTTGGTTTTTACAAGATCTGTTTGTAAAGGGGGTGGCAGAGTCCCACATGATGGAGCCAAGATTTGTTTGTTTTTTCCCCCAGTTCCAAGATGACAAGCCCCCTCCACCCAAAAGGAGTATTTATGGGGGCAGGACTTCCAGTGGCAAAGGTCAGGGGTCAGGGACAGGACGTCCGGTCCCAAGATGGCGACCAGGGGACGAGGTCACCTATGGCCCTCGATAGTTCACCAAAACTCATTAAGCGCTGCCCAGCCAAAATAATTGCCCAACCCTGGCCTAGAATCTTATTTTCTCCTTAATCCCGAAATCTGATCTGAGATCTACAGACTAGCTCTCAGCTCCTTATACATATGAGCATTCCAATGTAAGGAGTCAGAAGGCAGGGCAGGATGGTACCATATAAAGACTAACTGGTTCAGATGCATGAGCTTTCATAGGCAACAGTCTACTTCACCATATGCTAAGGAGAACAAAATACTCTAATACAGATGTGCTGGATCTATACAAGAAAAGCATTTAAATACTAGAGATTATGCTGCAAACATAGGTTCCTGTTTTATGACTGGCCCTGAGCAAAGGCACCAGGAAGCATATCATAAGAATTTCTTTCCTGTTTTTATCCTTGTCACCTACACTGGGCAGGTGGAATAGTACATTTGCTCCTTCTCCATGGCCATTCAAGACCCTACTCAAAGAGTATGCAGATGCCATGTACCTTGATGCCTTTTGCATGGGCAAGTAGCAGTATTAAGACTATAATGTGTGAGCTATGTTATGTTCATAAACTATTAGCAGCTGATGGATGAACTGCAAAACTGCATCATTTATAATTAAAAGCTAAACTGACTTTGCATCTTTCAACAGATTTCTAAACATGGAAACAGAAGCTGTCTTTTGTGCCACCCTAAAATGTTTACAGTGGTACAAAAGATGCCCATATCCCTTGTTGCACTACATACAGTGGCTGCCACAAAGGTGGTATTAATTTGTGTTGCTGTTTAGCAGAGGACATCTTTTTCCTTTACAGTGCAAGAAGCCCAGAGCTGCCCGTGCTCTCCAGCCACCCAAGGGAAGTGCTCCAGGGACTTGAGGGGTCCAACTGTGCACACCCTGGGAATTCCTGTACAGGATTGAGCCCCTCAAGCTTGAGAAGGGCCTGCCTGACTGTCCTGGATTACTGAGACCTCTCCCCCCTCAAATCTCTAGGAACGTGTCTTGTTAAAGCAAGAAATACCTGTCTTTCTCCACTTATTGAAGAGCAACCCGGAGATCCTGGGGATGTGTCTTGATAAGTGGGGAAAGCAGGGCAGGCACTCATAGGGCTTGAGAGACCTGATCCTGTGTGGGAATTCCTGGGGTGCAAAGGAATGGGCCACTCAATGCCTGGGAGAACACGTCAGCCATTGTCCCCTTAGCATCAATGGGCAGGACAACAGGAGACATGTTTAAGCCAATGAAATGGATCAGCTGTGCTGGGATGCATCCCAGGACAGCAGATTCATTTCATTTGGCAACATCTATTTCTACCCTTAGGCACAAAAGCAAGGCTCATAATTATAGCCACACTGGGCATACACTGCTAAGTCAAAATAAGAAAAAATTAATTTCAAGGTGGCAAAATGGTAACTTTCATTTGTCAATCTTGTTTCTGAGAACTGATTAAGAAATTAAGCAACTCTTTGTTTCTAGCTGCAAGAAGACAAAGCAAATAAAGGAGAAGGAGACCTTTTGCATGCATATAATGCTTGTTTTAACGAACGTTCTTGAGGAATTTTAAATTAAAGCCTTGTTCTCACATGTTTCAAATTGCCCACACAATCCATCTTTGGTACCAAAATTCTCCATGCTTTGTTTCTGCCCCAAAATAAGGGCCTTTTATTGCCAGTACATTTCACACTCTGTTAGTTTCAGATAAGTTCATTTAGACATTTTTTAATTCTAAGGAGCAGGAAATAATTCATATTTCCTGTTTGATAAACCTGCCACAGAGGTAGCTCCAAGACAGTTCCACTGTTTACTTGGCTGTCACTGAAAAACAGTTTCATAACATAAAAAAGCTAAATAAATAATGAAATACTAAATAAAAATTAAATAATAGCTAAATAATGAAGTCATTGAGAAGTAGCTACTACACAGGCACATTAAAAAAAAATTGTTCCAACCTTCCCTATTAGACACTTTACTCCTAAAAAGTGGAGACTTTCACATTTCCTAGTCAATGTGCAGTTTTTAAGGACTGGATTTACAGATAGACTGTAAATCCAAATATAACACCGGATTATTTCATAAGTGTTGTTAGTACAACTATCTGAAAATTTTCATGCGGCAAGGTTTCTTGAAGAAAGATATAATTATGTCTAAACATTTTTTATATGAAAATGTGTATTATGGTGATGAATTCTGTTTTTCCCCATGATATGTCATAACAAAAAATTAAATGCAAATCAACATTTTTGTCTGAAACAAACATTTTTGTAGCAATTTGACTTAGGAGGTTACATATTTGCCTACTAAAACAAAAAAAGTCAAAACAACATTATATGTTAACTCATATGTTTTCTGACCAGCTTTTTTGTTAGCTCCAGCACTTATCCTAATGATTTATAAGATGACTCAGTGCTCTTTTCAGGAACAGAGCTCATTTAAATGTTGATACAGTCTGTTTCATCCCTTTTCAAACTTCAGGAAATTAAAATGATAAAAAAATATAGGAGGTGTTTTCAACAAGACAGATGGGAATTGCACACCCAATTCTGATTTCTGGGATCTGGGTATCTAATGCCAGTTTGTTCATGGGAAAATTTCCTCTAAATCAATTCTGTATGAAGACTATTTAGTTTAATATACTATCAGTCAGGAAGTGTAAGATGTAAGAGTCCATAATGTTCTGTATGGCAAATATATACATTTTCCTTTTTCTCCCTTATGACATCAACACTTTGACCTTGTACAGAACCTTCCATCTGAGAATCCCAAAGATCTAAACAGACATTTTAAATGAATCCTAATAGCAAAGTTCCAGTTTTATAGTAAACTTAACAGAATTATACAAAGTCATGCAGAAAACCACTGGCAAAGCTAAGACAGGAATCTTCCTCTCCTACCTACATAGGTACATCCTTTATTTCCACTATGATTCTCTACCTTTATAGTGTTACCTTACCTTTTATATAACACATAGTGTATCAAACAGGAATGTTAAAATTGACAGACCATTAATATTACTATTTTCACCACCTATATTTCAATGTCTAGCTATGCCAAGTTTAAATTTCATTCATGTATGCTCTGATTAAGCAAAGCACTTATGTATGCATGTAAATGCACTCAAAATGATGCACTGGAGTTTCCTTATACATGCATAAATTTTCATACTTAATGTATATATCATTTATATTCCACCAGAAAACAGAATGTAATTGATTAATGCACAAAGTGAGCAAAAGAATCAAATTTCCCTAGAAAAGGTAAAAATCATCTGAGTATCTGGCTCCATGGAAGTAGGCATTAAATTGTGTGTTGCAGGCAATACTCTTTTGCCATCCAATTAATTAGAAAGCACAGTTATAAATTATGTGTGTACCTACACATTCATCAGTACTGCTTGCCAGTATGTAGCTATTTCTGAAATGCTGCAATGTTAGAAAGCTTAGTCATTTGCTGTCATTGTATTTATATCTTCCTGGCTAGGGACAGAAGTTCAGTGCACATAAACCACTTTCAAAATGGCTGAAACTGGTTGGTTTGAGATAATTCTGGACAGCTGTAGTATCAGACTGAACTGATTTAGATTAAATTGGTTTACTGAACTTCTGTTGCAGATCCCCTCCAGATTCAAGTTAACTCACAGTCCCCCAGCATCCTCAGATACTTTGTAACTCTCCCCCCACCTCCCCCACCCCACCCCTTGCAGGGTGGGTAGGCTAGTCTTGGCCCAATCTGTCTGCTCCAGCTGAGCAGGAAGGCATGCTCAAGTGCCCCTTGTGCTCTTCCCCTTCCCCCACACACTTCTGGCCGGGGCAACTGCAGGCTGCATCTCCAAAATCAAAAGTGAATGTGTGTTCACTTGCTTATCAGTTCAATCTACACAGCTTAGACTAACCTGTGAAGAACGAACTGATTCAGCCACAGGCTTTTCCACTGTCTTTACTTAGCCCCTTAAATCAGAAAGCCATGCTATTCCTTTTTAGGTGGATTATTCCAAGGGAATATTTAATTTTGCAAAACGAGAAAACGACTCATTCTGAATATAGACTTTGAACTGGCAGCCAACTTTTAATTTGAACATTCAAAGACAACAGCTAATTTCACAAGAGGTTTTTGGAATTAAGCAGGAGACAGCTGTGGTGCTGGCACTAGCTATGGGAATAAAGCCTGTGCATTAGCTACACAATAGCTATAATACTTTATAGACAGAAAGTTTAAGAAAAATAGCCAAATGATTAGTTATAAATGAAATACCAAAGAACACTCTTTTAACACAGTTGAATACCTCAAAATTGTAATTTCCACCCTCAGCAATTAAGATTGAATTTCTCTCTCTAATGTTTATTTGTAGTCTACGGGAGAGGAATATTGGGACATGAATAAAATAGAATGCATACTGTGCCTAAAATACAAAAGCTCCTCATTCCACTGTGAAAGAAATATATAACAAATAATTTTTCATTTTATTTATGCACATAACTTGACTCAGAATCAAGGTGTCAAGTGACTATTACCTCTAGGAAAGCACACTAAGAAAGCACAGCTTGAGTTTAAGCCTGGGTCAACACAAATCCATATTTTATGTAGCTTTAGAAGAGACAGTTTCCTCATAACATTAAGATTTTGCTAATACAGTATACATGTTGATCAAGCAGTTAAACACAGTTCCAAAATGCTTTTCAATCATCCAAAAGACCTAGCCCCAAATGTAATAAGATATTATTAAACACATTTTAAATAACAAAAGCATTAATAATTATGGTTGAATTATTATGGTTTTAGTAAAAATGACATTTTCCTTTGGTGAAGCACATTAGCCAGGGAAGAGAAATCAAGAGGACATTGCATAGAGAATAAGATGTCCATCCTTATGTAAAACAACTGACCTATTATATTATATATATTTCAGTATATTTGTCTCTGACCTAGAATTTTAATTAAAGAACATATTGTTTTATGGTTTAGAAGTTCTGGTTAACACAAAAAAGGATTTCATTAACTGTAAAGTTAAGCTATTAAAAAAAGGACAGAATATCTCATTTAGTTCATACCTATACTAAACAAAATGCACCAAATACATAATGTTAATTCCACCAGGTCTCCATGACCAAGGTGGAACATATTAACATTCACAATAGAAAAGAAGATCTTGTTTGCTTTTTGTCTTTGGAGAAATTGGTACAACTAGTACTGCACAAACAGGTAGGCATTTTCTTATGATGCACTATAAGTACATACTATCTTTTTCAAATAGTCTGGTGCATATAGTCCTGAAGTAGGTTAAAAACAAACTAACAAAGACCCCAAGAAATGTCCTGATTCTTAAAGCAAGGTAATAACATTTCACAGGAGGAAAAAAGCTATTAAGTCAAGGTGAGCTAAAACACAACAGATTCTGCACAAAACATTAATATTCCAAAAGCATGTCTGTCTGTCTCAAAACTTGCAAATGCTAGAACTAGCACTTCTCTGTAAAAGGCAGCCTGACTCGCCTTAGAAGAGGCGGCAACTGTGACTGAATAGATTTCAAAGATCTATTAGGCATTTAAGGACACAACAAATAGAGTTGTTTGCTAGCCTAGCCATAAGAAGCAAGGCTTCTTTGGTAGTATCTTTTATTGGATCAATTGTATACTTGGATGAGATGTTAGACAAGCTCTTGGGCACAAATCTCTCTCCTAATTATACAGCTGGTCCAATAAAGTAAAGCCTTGCTTCTTGCATTCACTAGACCACCACAAGTACAACACTGCACTTATTATACCTAACAATGTCATCTTGCACTTAACTTGCACTAGAAAATGGGTGCAGAGATTCTTTCTTCAAACTCAGTCACATAAGACCATTTAAAATGTCACCTCAAGGGAGCACCACTGAAATTCTCTTTCCTAAATATTTAAACAAATCTGCCTGAATAACTGAAACCACTGCTGAGGGGAACATTATATGCACGACGTGGTGGTCAAGCCTTTGCTCAGTCTCCTATATAGGCTATGTGGTATATGAACAAGCTTTTAAATGTTCACCAGGCTGTTGCTTCCCTTTAAATAAGATTTGATTGACTGCTATGTTGCCAAGCAGCATTAAGCTCAAAACTAGATCTAATTAATTGCTTTATGTTATAAGCTAGGAAAGACTAATGTATCTTATCAACACCCATGCTGAAAGAGAATAGAAATGGATTCACAATTACGCTGGGTGAGAGAGAATTTCTGCTTGCTTCATTCAAGCCTTGTAAGAGCTGCCTGGAGCTTCGCTATCTCAGTATCACTTCCTAGATCTGAAACAATTTATAATGTATGAAGGCTGTGATGACAACAAGAGGAGTTGATCTATGAGTTATGATCTTTAGAGTAACTTTCCTTGTTCTGTAGATAGTGAAGTACAAAAGCAGTCCTTGGACACTGCACAGTCCATCAGTCTTAAGAAATACAAATTCAGGAATAGCCTCCCCCAGTGGACAGATAAAAAAAAGAAGAGCTGAAATGGGCAGCTCCCTGGATCCTGTGAAGTAATCAGCTTCCTCAGCTAAAGCTGAGGAAGCTAGCCCATGAATACATGAAGGGGTTAAACTGCAGCAAGTCAATCTGTCCTGATTAAAAAAAAAAAAAAAAAAAAAAAGAAGGATACAGCTTCTAGAACTGATAGCCTTACTCAAACAGCAGCACATTTTCTCCTGCACAAATCAGAGACAATTTTCTCACGCTTTCAAAGGACTGCCTTCCAATATACAACCTGTTCATTTCTCGCATTTTCAAAGGCAGAGTCTGATCATTTGTGCACAGCTGTCACACCGATTGCTTCAGGTTTGTCACAAGCCTCTTTCCATTCAGGCAGCTGTAGCCTTACAAAATTTTATCTAGCTGGCAGCCTAGATAGATACCTAACAGGTCTCATAACTGCTACCCTTAAGCCCTCTGAAAACCTTCAAGCTCAGATATCCCATGACAGACAAAGGCATATGGATATTGTTAAGTGCTATGCATGGCTAACAAGAAGAGAACAGGACAGGAAGTCAACAAAGCCATCCTTTCCATCATACCTTTTAATCAGAAAAAAACTAAAACTGACAACACTTTACACATAAGTTTGACATATGGCACAAATATAACCAGCCGCCACCTGTCAGTCTCCAGACTGGACTCAGATTATTCTGTTCTGTTCTTAATGGCTAGAAACACACTTTTGAGCTGTCTTGAAATGGGTGTTTAGTCATTGCATATTAAAATATATTAGGAATTAAGAAAGTCCATGGTAAGTTGAAGCCATAGTGGATATCACGTCGTTACCCTACAGCCTTTGTTAAATTTTTTCATGTCTGTAACAGGATATGGTGGAAAAGCAATTAAAATATCTCACTGTGGATGCACAAACATAAATTTAAGCTTCACATGAGAATCATACTAAAAGGCTATCTTTGCCCCTCTTCACGCAGCAGAATGGGTACCTGATTGGTCAGGAGGGCAGTCAAAGGCAGGAGGATATGATGTCAGACCCATCTGTCCATGGAGCTGCTATTGGCTATAGAAACCAGCATACCTTAATGATGTTAATCCAGTATAGGCTCATAGGCTCAGGAAGATCTTTTTCCTTTTTATTTATTTAGGGCTTTCGGATGTCTGCTGATGACAGTGGGAATCATTCCTTTGAGTTCAATGGGCTTCATATCAGCTCATACTCGGAACAGTTTATTTCTGGTTTTCACAAAGACTGCTTATTTGAGCTGGGAAAGACAGTTACCATCCAATAAGAAAAAGCCTTCCTTGAAGATTTTAATGTTCATGGCTTTAATAACCATCATCAATCCAACAAAAATAATGAAAAACAAACAAACATGCAAGCAGCTCTAAAGATGTTGAAGGGTTCTTAATAAGCTTTATTATTCTAGCCCTTGGGAAAACTGACCTTAAGCTTGAACCCAGTTTGATTTAAAGTTCAAGCCTAACTCAACAGACTTCACAAAGAAGCCCTTCCCTCCCTGGGCCTCAAAAACATCTCCAGAAACCACAACTTGAGAGAACGTGTCACCAACCATCTTCCCTTCCTGTGTGCAAACAATGATAGTTTCTCCTACCATTTACCAGACATTCCCATTCACATATTAGTGACAGAATCTGCTTGCATGAATAATTCACATTAGGATGTTATTTAATGCAATTTTAGCTTCATTCAGAGCTGAAAGCAAGGAGATGTGACACACCTCAAGAAGAGCCAGCTTTTTATAGACCACTACAAAGTGCTCTGTGGATGACAACTTGGGAACTGCTGTTCTCTCCCATTCTTTAGCATTTTGCCTGAGGAGGACTGCCTGCCATCTGTGTACAAGCAGCAGCTGTTTTGTGCCACAGTTTGATGACACGCTGGCACAAAAGCAAGAAGTTTAATCTCAGTCAAATACCTCAGCTTGTCCACTTTTGGTACAAGTAACATACCCATCATGAGAGGTCCCAGACTTAAAGAAAGATGACACAGCAGGAGGTCAGCTGGACTGAGATGCCTCAGCACAGCTGTATCACAAATCTTAAACTGAAACAAAATACCTTGCCAGCTAGCTCCTTAATAATGTATTTAACACACACAACCTACAGATACTTATTTTTAAGCTCTGTAAAGTCTGCACCTTTGCTTGTCATATTTTAATTAGTATGAATTTATATTTTGCAGGTCTATTTTAATATACATTCAATGCGCTGCTTCATTTTTCTTTACAGTTTTTATTCATATTATATATTCTAAATTCCTGAAGGTTTTAACCTCAGGAATGCTTATTCCTTAAGCATTTTAACCTCTTTAAAATTTCAGTGTCAGCAAAAGAAACATACTGTACCTAATTTGCCTTCATTTCCACTTATTCTAAATCCCATTAAAGTAAACTGTATCTTTTTTTTTAATATATTGGCAAAGACGAAGTGCTTTAACCCTGAGCAGTAAGAGCTTGCATTTAATTGAGTTAAAGACTTAAACTTGGATTTTTATTTTCCTTTTGACCTGGGCTCCCTGTGATTCAAATGAATTTTCAAGAGAAAGTTAAGAAAAACATAAAACAGACAGTCCTGCTGCGGAAAGAGGAAACCCACGCAAATAGATGAATGTTTGAGGAAAATCTATTTGATTATTGTGCTTACTGCCATAAGGGGATAAAAAAGAGGAAAGGAAGGGAAGAGGAGGGAATCTAAATTTAGGAAGCATAATGCTTCCCTGTGGTTACCTACTCAATACCATCCTATTCTTTACATGTTTTACCACGGACTGGGAATCATAATCAAGTACCATCCTCTCTTGTCCTATCCGCCACCAAACAACCAACAAAGGCAAGAAAGCAGAACAATACTACTACAACTGAGTAATAAAGTTGTTAATGTAGGTTTGTGTGATGCATTTCTGTTGCAAACATCTGTTTCCCTTAATTTTCAGTAGTAGGGTGACAAAACAGGAAGGCACTAATGGAGCCATGACTTTTTTTTTCCAAGTCTGGTTCCACTGCAGCAAATTTGCTCATTCTATGTTACTTTCTTTTAGCTTTTACTTCTCTTTCAATTCTTCGGTAACAAAACAGAGCATTATCATAAGAATGTTTGATCAGTACATCGCTATTACAGAGATGGATAATAAATGCCTGGATTGTAAAGATTTTACATCATGTACAATTGTAGCAAATCAGGTAGAAACGTAAGATGTATTCCTTTAAAAAGCAATAACCATGTGATGGAAGAGGAAAAAGAATAATGTTCCTACCATGATGCCTAGTGGCAGGCTAAAATTCAAATTATTTAAAAAAAACCCTTTTAGAACAACACATTATGAAAATTGAGCAAAATTAAATACATACTTATACCATTTATACTACTTCCCTTCTGCATTGTATTTCTCTAAGACAATACAACACATTAACCAGGTTCAACTTTCTAATTATTTCTATCTGTAACCCTAGGTCCCAGTGCAAGATATTTTACTTCATTATTTGCTTATAATTCAAACGGCTTGGAGCAAAGATAGAACAGATTCTACGTAAAACAGCTAACTACAAAATGTTGTTATAAAGACAACGTTCTTGCTAGCAGTGCTCTCTAACATATATTTTAAATATTCCTTTCTCATTCACAATAATTTAAAACATTTTTTCTTATACCCTTAAAGGTATACAACCCTATTTTTTGCATAGGTTATGATGCTGTTTGCTGCATGTCATCTATATGTCTTTTAAAAGTCATAATATTCAAATGTGTTAAGCTCTATCCATTATCTAAATATCCAAAGACCAAAATCTAACAGGAAGGTAAAACTCTAAAGCTAGGTTAAAGGAAAAAAGAACAAAACAAAAACTTGCAAATCATATAAAGGCAAAGCATAATAATGTAGCAACTTAGGATATTTCGCTGTTTGGAACATTTTTAGTAGTAAAGGGCAAACACACACAAGTAGGACCAGTCATCCAAACCTCAAACCAAGCAACCACCCACTTACCTCTGACAACCTCTTCTACAGATTCTGTAGTTGTAGTGGTAGTAGTAGCAATGCTGGTAGTTCTTTCAGTAGCTTCTTCATACTCTTCCTCTGTCTCCTCTTCAACCTCCTCGCCATCATCATCGTCATCATCAGCATCTTCATCTTCCACATCCGTTACTTCCTCCTCTTCCTCTGGCTGTTCTTCTACTACCTTATCATCACTGCAAGGTATATATATAAAAAGGTTTGTTGAGACAACAATGGAACACCTACATGGCAAGACTGACAACACTATACTTGGGCCCTTTCAGAAGTGTCACAAAGAATCCCTTTTCCCATAAAAAGCTGGAACTATGGAGAGAAGCTTGATGAGATTCTCCATTTGGAGAATAAAAAAATTAAATAAATCAGTCAGCATCTGATAGCACAGAGAAGAAACTGTGCCTGGTATCTTGCTATCACTGCAAGGTTCCACATGAGAAAAACTAGACGAAGGCACACTGAATAATGTCTTGTGTTCATTTGTTTCATACTGTTAATAGGGTTCAGAATCAACAATTATTTTGAAGGAAACTCAAATAAGTGGAAAATAATCAGATGAGGGAGTAGCAGTGTTGACACAAGTGAAATTGTACTGCTCAAGAAATTCCTCATCCTTGAAATCTGCAATTGATAGCCTAGCATTACAGGTACCAATCTGGTGTTTTGCACTCGAGTTTTGTAAATTGATTTAGACCTAGACTTGTCTCAGCTTCTCCAATGGGCAAGAGTAAAGGTTATAAAGGTTAAAATACAAAACAAAACAACTGAACCACCCCAAACTGACGGTTTGTTTCCCACTTCGCTGATGACCGAGCACATATATTTCAGGAACTATTTCATCTGACAACAGCTCTCTTTCCTGCCTAGATGATCTGTTGAAGTCCCTTCTGACCCTAGCATCTATGAATCTATGAACCATATATGTTCCTAGGCTTTCCTTTGGAACTGTATTTTTGGCAAGCCCAACATTTTTACTTCCTCTTCAGTAAAGCTTTTGCTACACAATACTTATGTCCCTGCCCCAGTCTTCCCCCCATTCTTCCATTCAATATTTGGTTTTTCATAACAGCATGAGATAATAGTCTAACTATAAGTTTCATTCAAGAGTGCTCAGTTAGTGCATCTTTGGGTAACTGTTCATTGCAGGTAGATTTATTTAATATTCAGATGGGTATTCAGTATTCAACCAACTGAATCATAGACACCATACCTTGTAGGCCTGAACAGGAAACCAAGGCAATTTTGCCTCTGCACAATGTCTTGAGCAGCAGTTCTCAAGTTTATACATCCTGTGACCTTCACTGGGACAACCCTCCCCCAAAGCAACTTAGGAAAGGTCAATAACTGTGTATTGGCTCCAGGTTACCTGAAAATCACAAGGAAGACATCATGGAAACATCCAAGATCACAGCACTTGCACCAAATTGATCTATTACTATTGATCTATAACTACCTGAAAGAAATCCTGCATATGAGCTCTTATCAGTGCTGACTGTAACAATGACTTTGCCTTAGTCTGCTGCAAGTCAGAATCAATGTTGAAAAGATCCACCACAGCAAAACTACCAGTCGCCCTCAGATAGACATCAGCCAAACTAAAAACAGAAAAATGCATACTATTCACTGAAGAAGCTGTGAAAGCAAGTTTACCTATCAACTCAGCCACCAAGACTTGGGTGAGCTTAACAACTAACATGGTACAATACTGCTATAACAGTGTTTGGGAAAAAATGTAAGAAAAATGCAGACCGGTTTGAAGAGCACTCTGAAACCCTTCTACCACTGGTTGAGAACAAAAGGACAGGACTAACTATAACAAATCTCCAAACATAAACCTAGAAAATCTGAGAAAGGCTTGAAGAGAAATACAAAAGGAGGCTAAGAGATGTGCCCAAGATTTTTGGTTGAAACTCTGAGATAATATTCAGAAAGCAGCTGACGCAGGGGATAGCTGTGGAATGTACCAAGTTATCAAACAAGCAACTGGTCCAGTCAAGAAGAAAACAGCTTTGCTGAAAGACTTAAACAGAAATGTCAGTACTGATAAAAGAAAGAAAACCTTGAGCGTTGGATTGAGCACTATGGAATTACAAACTCCAGTGAGACTGAAATCAAACATGAAGAGCTCGAAGGCTTACCATAGTTCGAAGTATGATGGATTCAGACAACATGACTACATCAGAAGATTTGCAGAAATCCATTAAATTAATTCCTGGGAACAAGACATCGGGTAACAACTGTTAGCCTGCTGAAATCTACAAATGTGCCAGCAACAAATTACTTTGAAAACTTCATGAGTTATACTGCTGTATTGGGAAGAGGAATCAGATTTCAAAGATGCTTGGGTTTGTACAATTATACAAAAACAAGGGGAATAGAAGTGACTGTGACAATTATAGAAGTATCTCCTTGTTGAAAGTCATTGGAAAAAGTGCTACTTGCATCATGCTCTCTACGCTTCAACCTCTAGGTGAAAGAATCTATCCTGAAAGTTGATGTGGTTTTCACTCAGGACGCTTCATCATTGATACGATATTTTTGGTCAAGCAAGTGGAAGAAAAGTGTAGAGAAAAATAAATACCACTGTACATAACCTTCACTGATATGATGAAGCTCTTCAATACAGTCAGCAGACAGGGCCTTTTTACTGTTCAGAAGAAACAGGGTTGTCCCTCCAAACTGCGGAATATAGTTCACTGATTACATAAAGATATGAAGGCAACTGTAGTGTATGAGAACAAAGAATCAAACACTTTTGATAATAAGCAATGGGGTGAAATGGGTGCATCTTAGCCCCTGTGCTCTTTAACAGCTACTTTTCAGTCCTGCTTCTTCATGCATTCAAGGACAGCAATGATGGCATTTATCACCAAACCAGACTAGATGGAGGCTTGTTCAGTGTTGCAAGGTTAGAGCGAAAACCAAGGTGAAAGAGCTGGTTCTGAGAGATTTCCTGTTTGTGGATGACATGGCCGTGGTTGCCCACAGTGAAACTTCCCTGCAAAATCTCTTGGGCACATTTTCTGAATCATGCCATCCTGAAGCTCTTGCAATTAGTCTCAAGAAGACTGTGATCATGTACCAAGGGGTGAAAGAACCAATACCTGATATCACTCTGGAGGATAAATCGCTTGGTTGTTGACAGTTTTTTGCTACTTGGGT
>NW_005842835.1:252590-254405 GCF_000455745.1 Alligator sinensis
GCAGGAATCTTGACCTTCAGGCTGAACTGAGTAACAGAATCAGAAAAGCAGTTAAGAATTTGGGGCTATTACAGAAACATGCATGGAATAACAGTAAACTATCAGCTAAGGTGAAGATACAAATCTCTGAAACTTGTGTCTTGCAATCTCTGCTTTATGGTTCAGAAACGTGGACTGCAGATGCTAGGTATATCAAGAGACTGAACAGCTTTCACATGAGCTGTCTGCATAAGAACCTGAAAATAAAGTGGGAAGACAGAACACTGAACATAGAGGTACTGGAAAACTCAGGACTGACACACTTAGAAACCACTATCAAGAAGAAAAGGTTGTGAAGGATCGACATGTCAGAAAAATGGGAGAAGACTGAAGCCCCAAGAATGTTTTGCATAGTGAGATTTGAATGGCTTTAGAAAGTGGGGTTGCCTTCTCTGAAGATACCACAATGTGCAAAAATGATATGAAATCATTCAACTTCAACCCAGAAAGCTGGGAGGAGCATGCAAAATCCCGTTTGATCTGCAGGGAACAACTGGCAGTGAGTACAGTTCAACATGAAGCAGCTTTGATCCAGAAGATGGAAGCAAAACAAGAAAGAAGAAAGCAGAATGCTGTAAATTTGGACTTCAACAACGCATGGATCTGTGAAACTTGTAGCAAGCTGTGTCGATCTTGAATTAGATTTGTCAGCCACAAATGGATTCATCAGGCATCTGACTAGGCCCCTTACATATACACCATGATCTAGAGCATCAATGGTTGTCTACTACCTGAATCCTGTACAGGAAGTTCTTCTTGTGTTTCTGATGGTCAAGTTTTAAATAAGGGTTTTTAAAAAGTGTTTATTTATTTAGTTTTTTACTTTTTGGGACTTCCTCACTTCTAGCCCCCAACAGTGAAACAAACTTCAAGAAAAATACAAACAGCTTTCTCTCTTCCATCAGGTAACAGACTGACTAACATGAGATTTTCCATCTCATGTAGTAACAAAGAGATGCTAATTGAACAAACAAAAGAAAACCAATTAAGATGATACAGGGAAAAGTACTATAACTGCCCCCCCGCGCACAAACATTTTTATGTGCGCAGCCGAGATCCATCTGTGCTTAGCTATATAAAACCACTTTGCTATGGAATGTACAGCATTCTGTTGTGATACTTGCAGTCTTTGAGCTGAATCATGGCTTTTAGGCTACCATTTATTCAAAAATGACATTTGAAATTGTAGAAAAATTATTGTTGACTAAGATTACTGATAAATATTTATTATGGTTAGAGTAGTGAAAACAGGTTCCATTTTTAAGAGCATCCGTGGAAGTAAAGTGTTGATAGTCTCTAAACAGCTCGCTATAATAAACATGACTTTTCAAGGGATTATTTTGTAGCTGAGAGCACAGATATTGAAGTAAGTGTAGCAAGCAGCAATAAACAAACAAGCTATAGCTGGAATGAAGTTATTTTCTAGGAATTCAATTTCTGGAAAACAATCCACCCTTAAGTGAAAACAACGTTTATCCATCTCATATGAATGATGTATCCATATTCATTATGTTTTATGTTCTTTGCAAGTGCCTGACAGCAGAGGGTTCTGGTTTCCTCTGAAGTCGCGTTGACATTAAAAAAATTGGTAATTCTAAAGCGTATAAAGCTTAACTAGGATCAGGCCTTTGCCTTAAACACTTGTATCTGTTTAGGAGAAAACAAAATGTGAAGTTGTAAGAGACTGACACCTGGGGAGGGGAGGGCTCCTGAAATTATTCTAAAAACAATAAAAGTTAATAAGACAAAAATATTCTTTGTAATGTTTCTAGACTT
>NW_005842835.1:254415-260508 GCF_000455745.1 Alligator sinensis
TTCCTGCTTGAAAATGCTTACATTTGGCCATATTTTAATAAAAGAATGATGTTGCACAGGATTATTTTTAGAGAGATTTCTTCCATAGATTTTGAAAAGCCCTTCTAAGGCAGTGATTTTCAACCAGGGTGCCACAGTTGTGACCTGACCTGACCTGTTGTGGTGTTTTTGAGTTCTTTCTTTTTTTTTTTTTCAGTAATCAGGAAACAAGAAAAAGCTAAGAGCTGACATCTTATGAGGGATGCCTTAAAATAAGTTGAGAACCACTGGTCAAAGGGAAACAAAATTCCTGTCATATTGTAAGAGGTTTAAGTTTTCACATTCTATTTTAAAAACTGAAGATATTTTTTCCATGGTACCTAGAAACTGCCAGTCTGTTATTATATGTACATATATAGCACTTCCAGGGACTTCAAATTTAATGTTCTAGGGTGGGTGTAGATGAAATGGGGGCCCTAAATTGAAGCGGTGGGTTTTTAAAAACACCACTTCAATATAGGGTCCTTTATTCCCCCATGTCATGCACACACTGACTTACCTGCCTCTCTGGTGGCAGAGAGGTGGGGGCAAGCTGCCGGTGGTTCAGAGTGGTCCCTGGGCTGGGGGGGGTAGCTGGTGCTTCCCTCTGTGGCAGCAGCAGCCCCCTCCCCCAGGCAGCACCCGCCCACAGGCACCCGGCTCAGGCAGCTTCATGGAGGGAAGCACCGGGCCCCTGTGCAGCTCAGGCAGGCAGGCAGGATCCAGGGGGAAAGAAAAAAAAATGATCAGGCTCGCCACTTTTCCTGTGAGGAGCCTGCCTTCCCAGGGTGCTGCAGGGCTTCCTGCAGAACCTCTGAGGTGCACAGAGCCCGGTGCTTCGCTCCGTGGCTGTAAAGATAGCAAACTAAAACTCCTCTTTGGAGTTTTAGTTTGCTGCACCTTAAATGATTTGGGGTGCATTACGCTGCCAAATTTCCTACAGCAGCTGGAATTAATGTGCAATATGCCGACAACGCATGCAAACACTGACACCAGTAAAGCAGTGCAAAAGCATTTAGCCCACTTTAAAGTGTCGTGCAAACATGCCTGTTGTTTCATCTACACATGGCCCTAGTCTCACCATAAAACTAGCAATTCCTTTTTTCACCTACTATTTGGAATTTTAAAAAATACATTCCAAGATGACTCTGTAGGCAATGAATGAATCAGTTTTACAATAAGCGAGTCCATCTTATCAAATATACTGCCTTCCAATTAATGAAAATAAGAAATTGTCAATGTAGGTTCATGTCCATTTTAATTTTAGTTAAGAAAAATTCTCATAAGGATCCAAAAATGAAACTGAGTACCAGAGAATCATCTAACTTTCATTAAGTTGGATGATTTACCCATATTATATAAAACACACAAATATAAAATAAGTGGCAAAAATATATAATTTAATATGCCTGTCCTTGCCCATCCCCTCAATTGCATATTGTGTTTTAACAGGTATGAAAATACAAGGCAACTAAAATATTAGCATCAGCATTAAAATACTAAAAATCAGTTCCAACACACTGGACATATGCATATACAGAACAATGCACTGCCACAGACACCTGACTTAGCCCGCGTATTGGTAATAGTATAGCTGTGCTAGCACAGTGCTTCTCCAATGACACACCCAACTGAGAAAAAGGATGGAGTACTGCAGTGGTTTCCAACCTTTTTATGGTAAAGATCACTTTTTGCAAGTAAAGGGCACCCCAGGATCTACTGCGCCCCTCCCAAGCCCTACCCTGTACCCCACCACCCATGCACCCCTGAACCATGGAGTGTCCCAGACCTGGCCAGGCAAAGCTGGGGCCCAATTCCACTTCTGTGCCATGGCTGCACTGGGCTGCACCTGCCCGGTGACCAGACAAACATCAGTCTCCAAAGTCTACGGGTGTGTGAGCTCTGGGATGAAGCTGCTGCAGGCTGCTTGCTGTGCCCAGAGCACAAGGTGTGGGTGGCATGGGCACCCAAGGCCTATGCTGGGCTATGCCCAGTGGTGTCCCCCCCTCCCCCCGAACCACAGAGACTTCCAGACCTGGCCGGGCCAGGGCCCGACATCATGTTTGTCTGGCTGCCAGGCAGGCGTGGCTCAGCACAGCCGTGGCACAAAAGTGAGATCAGGCTCTGGCCTGGCCTGGGACACACCGTGGTCCTGGGGGGCATGGGCAGGGGCTCGGGCTCCTACCATTAGGCACAGCCCAGCAGAAGCCCTTGGGTTCATTCCCCTCCCCCACCTGTGCGCCGGGTGCAGTGAGCAGCCTGCAGAATAGCTGTCTTGTCCCAAGCACAGGTGATGGGGGGCACAGGCATCCGTGGCCTCTGCCAGGCTGTGTCCAGTGGCAGAAGCCCCCCCACGGTCTAGGGGCACATGGGGAGTTCCAGACCCGGCCGGGCCGGGGCCCGACATCACATTCATCTGGCTGCACTCATCCCTAACTTTTATGAATTGAATGGCATTCGATGTCAAGAAATAGCTTAGATATCACAGTAGTTACCTCCTTGTAGAGGGGCCAGGCAGGGACAAACCTGAACCTGCACTTACCTGTTTAAGTGTGACACCCTGATTGAAAATCACTGACAGACATGCCAGGAAAATAGCAGTAATGTAAGTATTGTTACATCTATTTTAGCAACCTTTTCATATCAGCCATTTAACTTTGATGGGGCAGAGTTTGCTCACATTCTGTCCCAAATGGAGTTTTGTCTCCATTAGTATTAATATTAGTAACTGGAGAATTGGAAGCAGATTTTGGAGCTGGGATCACAGTAGAATTGAGACTCAGGCTTGGAAATGACAACAACAAGTGCTAGTATTATGATAGCTCTGTCATAAATTAGGCTTACAATACTGTAAGCGAGCTCAATATTTTCACTCCAGAGATAGCTCAAAAATGTATTAAATGTTCAGGGTAGAAAGGATGCAGTGAAACATTTCTTCTACCATACATCTGTTACAAAAAACTTGTGCTTGGTGTGACATGCCCAAGTCCCAGATGTAGCCTTGATGCATCTCTGAAACACACGCCTGGGGTGCTTCCATACTTCTGGGGTTCCTACCTGCCCCAAACCCCTCTCTACCATCTGCTGCTTGACCACTGAGAACTAGCTGTGATGCCTCAGTCCCACCTGTCTCACTCACACCATGCTAACCATTAGCAGAGAGGATTTTATCAGCTAGAAGGATCACATGTATGTCCAGTCATGTGTCCAAAAAAGATGGTTCCTTCTTTCCACAGAATGGGCAAACCTGTGTGGTCAAATACTCCACAATCACAGTTAACACTGACAATAACTGGGCTAATAGATAACAAAAGAATTTATTATAAAAAAAAACAAGAACAAGCACAAGGGATTAGTAACCATATGTTGAGGTACAAAAAGAGATATCAGAACAAACAAAAAAACCCAGAAAATATTAGAGCAGTAAGTTGTTTGTACCCTGCACCTTAAATCTACTGATGCAGCCCCTAGCCAGCTTGAACAGATTTTTTGGGGGGCTGATACCAATGGCCAATACCAATCAGATTTTGATACGCAGCCACACAGTGTGGAGAGTGGCATCTGGCTGGTAAGTCTATTGTGGGGGAAGGGACAGGGGGAGGGAATGGGCAGTGGAGGTAAGATTGAGGCCCCTTCGGTGAAGGAAGGAGTGGGGCTGGGGCAGGTGCTGCCCAGCCAGGGTGGGGCAGGGCATGGGAGGGAGCCACGTCTCATCAGGGGATGTGGGGGGGAGGGGGAGGCATGTGCTCCCGGATCTGCGTCCGGGGCAGAGCGGGCTGCCATGGAGGGCTGGGGCCAGGGCTGTGCTGGGCTCTTCTTGGCTTTGGGGCTGGGCCGGGCTGCCCCAGCTCCACTCTCATTCCCTCCCTCACCGCTGGGGCCTCGAGCTGACCCCTTGCCACCCCTTTCCTTCCCCCACACCCGACTTACCAGCTGGACCTGGCAGCTCTCCATGCTGCACTCCTGGCCACCTAAATGCTGCATACGCACACAGCATTTATCGGCTATGTTATCAGCCACATCAGACAAAAATAAGCCTCAATTTTCCTCATATTGTTGCCGATCCAATATGGGACCTATGTATTGGTGCACCTCTAGTTTACACACATGCTTTAATTAGAGAGGCTCCAAGAGCCACTCTAAATGAAGTGCCCAGAGCATCACGAATATCAGCATCCCCATGCTGAAAAATGGTGGCAGAGGCATTTTAATTGAAGCTCATTTGATGAGCTTTAAAGTGCCCCCGCCACCATTTTTCAGTGTGGGGACACTGATACATGTGACACTAGAGTCTGCTGGAGGGTGGCAATTACCACACTTCAGCAGACTCAATTAATGGAGTCTGCTCTGATGCGCTGTAGTTACAGTGCATCAGAGCAGCCTTGATGCCCATGTATATGTGCTCAGAAAGACTAAAGACAAAAGCATGCTCTCAGGGCAGGCTTAAGCACAGTGGCTTATCAAGCTATTCATGTATGTCATCTCTTGGAATCTTGGGAGGCTAACACTACGCTTCCCCAAAGGTGCACGCTTGCCAGAGTAGAATTTTTTCCTGATCTAATTAAGACCAGGAGCATACGTGCATCCTTTCCCTAATCCAACATACTGTCTCATCTCCCAGTAGCTTGACTAGCTAGGTGTTATTTCTTTTAACATGTAATTCAAGGGAGACCGTAAACAACAATTCAAGTCAAATGCTAATTCTAAGCCATTAGTGCTCTTTAGAGTGTGAACAGATGAGGGCTACTTAAGTTAATCATTGCCTTAGTAAAACAGTCCTGGCTATAATATAAAGATAAATCAAAATTACATTTATATCTAATACCACAATCTAGACAGACATAGGGACAACTAGGCAGAACACAGCTTGATGTTACCTATCCATAGAGACTATGCATGCTATATTAGTAAAACAAACTCAGGAAATTATGCAAGACCCCTGACCTCCCCCACTCCCCTTTGTCCCCAGTGAATCCTGAGTTTGTGATTTGGTTTCCCTGGCATAGCTTTACTGGAGTTATTTTTAGAAATAATTTTAATGCACCCAAGAGTGTGCCAGGCCCTTTGAAATACAAGAGAGAACCAGCCCCTATGCTGATGAATTAACAGCTCTAGGACCTAACCTTGCATCTTTGTCCATTTGAGCAGATTCCTGTGTCCATGAAGAACCCTACTGATTTCAGTGAGCTATGTATAGGCACACAGTTCTATTCATACAGAACAGGTCAGGGTTTAATTTCAAGTGATAGGAGATTTTGGGCAAAATGTATAAGGAAAGGCTAAGAGAGGAAAGAAAACATAAGCTGCAGCAGAAAAATTATGTGGCCTCTCAGACTGGCAAATACAAATAATACTTGTATTTTTTGAAATACAAGTATTAAACAACTGCTTGTATCCATTTAATCCCAGAGAAGGTGGACATGCAAGAAGAAGTTTGAAGGTGAGGAAGTCAGCACCTTTCAGACAAGCTCAGAAAGGGAATTTTAGTTAATTTCCAACACTTGGGATACACCTGCATATTTTAAAATGGGCCACCTAGGTTGTTTATATCCCTGTATATTTCTTCATCATGGTAAATGCTCTTATTTCCTTGCACATTTCTTTCAAAAATTGGCATCATAATGATGCTGTTTCCAATATACTCATCAACTTGGCACCCAAAGTCCGAAGAATGCTGAAATAAAGACTTAAGGCAGGATGTATTTTGGTACGCACAATTTTTCTTAGGGCTTGAGAATGTCTTCATGTTTTATTTAACATATGTAGCAGATGTGCATCGTTCATATCATTATTACATTTTACTCCATTGGTAAGCAAAGCTGACTCAGTTTTGTTACTCTCAGAACTATGATCCCTCAACAGCTGTTTCCCTGTACTCCCTCGACAGCGTGTCAGCCAGGTTTTTATAAGCACCACTGACTTCAGTCTCTAGCTTACAAGAAATTGTTGACATTTTGACTCAACATAGTGGTGCCAGTGGCAGGATTTTTCAAAGGCTGTTGAAGAAATTACTTGATACACTGCCAGGTTCACCTATTTGTGAAGCCTTGCCCTTATCTGAATTTTACAGTTCAG
>NW_005842835.1:260539-272495 GCF_000455745.1 Alligator sinensis
AACAGGGGTAAATTGCTAAACTTAGACTTAAGTATGGCTGTGAAAATACTTGCAGAACTCGCACAATATTACTGCTTTTCATTCTCATATTAACTGAAAGTGTTATATTAATTTGGGGCAGCAGTTTGCATCAACAGTAGACCACACAGACCAAGACTGCTTTTAGGCCCTTCTTTAAAAATCTTTACATGAGGAATATTAAAAATAATTTCCTTACTTTGGAAATATTTTTGCTTTGAAGCATCAGAGAAGTATACGTAAATCATCTGCCCTGCTTCCTTTCTGGTCAGGCAAAATACAGTTATTTGAGTGTTCTGGGAATCCTGAATGATTCCATTTGTATTGGTGATTTTAATAAAAATATATCAACCATTTTCAGTTTAAGGGGCAATATTCTGCCCTCAAACAAGTATAATTACAACTACAAATGCTGTGCATTTTGGCATATTTTTATAGGTAAGGTTTAGCCCATGGACATGCCTTAAATGCCCAACTTCTAAAAAAATGTTGTTAGGAGTTGGCATAAATTTACACTTCTTCTGTTCATGTTCAGAACTGTGAATGGCACTGGATATAAAATAAACATGGAAAAAATGATTTATACTATCCACTGTCTTCTTATGAAGAAAAAGTAATCAGAAAAGGAAGTTTTCTTTTAATAATCCCACAAGCTGAGACATGAACAAAATGTAAAAATACCCCCAAATTAAAGTGACCTATTAGTATCTTTAATTGTGCCTCAGCACTTTGCCATTTTATTACAAATTTTGTTTGAAGAGGTTTCTGTAATGACTGCAAAAACTTAGCAAAAAAACATAACTTTCTATCTAGAATGTAAAGCTCCTGTTTAAGAAGTAAATTTGTGTGTAAAATAAAAAAAATGACAGGTTAGATTTTAATGACAACTTTCTCAGATACCAGTGTTAGCAAAATATAAATTCATTCCTGGGGGGAAAAAATCTAATTTTTTTAAAAGAAAGAGAGATGTTTTTAAATGTAGAAAGCAACTGCACTATAAAAGCATTGTTCTTTTAGAACTACATTTTATTTCCAATAATATATTCTATAATATCTGTCTAGTTTATGATTTTATCATCCACTGAAGTAAATAGCTGGAGGGAAAGCAGAGCTCCAGGAGGGGAACTGAATCAGCAATAGTTACCAGATGCATTCTGCTTACAGAGGACAAAACCATATATAATATCTCTGCGAGGCTGAGGGCTCTAAACACAAGAGTAGCATCTGCTGCACATAAAGGTACAGTATGTACTCTTGCAACTGCTAGGCCAAGGGATGCAGCTCCTTTACAATGCTAAGTTTCTGTGCTTGCTGCCATCCCTCACTTGAGCCTTGCACTCTGGGACCACATAATACTGGGCAACTCTTCTACAGGGACAAAAAGGACATGCCTTCCCTCATCTCTTTGCATGGGATCAGGTATGTGTATGATGGGATTTTCAGAAGTAATCTACCTTTTGAGCTAACTCTGCTTCCACTAAAGTCAAAGACAAAATTCCCTAACATTAACGGGAACTGTTTGGGCAAGGCTGCGAACATTTGAAAATCCCACCTGTTTAGCTTCTCCCACCCCATCCATACCCCCACAATTAATTTGAGTTTATTAGAATAAAGTTAATCCCCAAAACAGGGTTCTCATTATGCATAGTACCCTAGTAATTGTGCATACAAAATACTAAAATTTATCCCTTTTAAAGAAATATTTGTATTTAAAGTATAGCTAGATACGGTTTGGACTTTCATGGAATAAATTATAAGTATATTACACTTAAAAAGGCTGCAGTTTATAAGGCCATTACTACATGTGTTAAACAAAATCAGTCTTAGTGGCTTGAACATAAAGTGGCATTTATAAACCATAACAGAACTGAAACATTAAGTTTGCAGTTAAAAGGAAAAGAAGTAGCTTAATCCAGAGGACAAATAGCTGGTGCTAGTTCCTTAAAATGTGTTATCATGTCTTTTCCACTATAAAATGAAATTTGAACAAATATAATCAGAAAATACCACGTGTACAAAGAGATGCAATTCCTGAAATATGACAGGTGAAATCAAAGACAGCTTTCACAAGTAATCTTTTAAATGTAAAGCAATAGTTCTACTTGTTATCTACAGAACATAATTCAGTTCTTAACATTTCTGATAAACATGGAAGTGAACTGGAAATGGGTCACCCTCGATTAAGATGTATACATATGAAAAGCAGATAAATTTATTCAGGTATATACGGAAGTCCCAAAACAAAAAGCCCTTCATTCAGTACAGATTTGATTGCGACTATCTAGAAGCATGACAGTAATTGTTTGGAAGCAGATAGAATGCAAAACAGAATCACAATGCAAATTCCTGAAGTGTAATTTATCCTTGTAATCAAAACACAGACTAACACACTGGCGAAAACTTACTTGACATGATGTTGATAAAAGATATTTGGAAAGCTCACCGTTAAGGCACCAAAATCTTGTTTCTTAAAAAAAACCTGTTAGAGGCACTAAAGTATTTTATACCAAGGAAAATGCTTCCCTGCAGCTTTTAATCACTGGAAGAAATGACATGGTCATTCTATTTGAAGGCTGGGAATTCCAGTGAAAGACCAATCTGTGTGTTAGAGCAAGAGCCCATGGAGCCCTATCATCTGGACCAACTCTGCATGCTGGATCTGGGACTGATTCAGATCGGGACTATAGACTGCTGGATCCAGTGTGCAGCTGGCATGATGTCGGTGCCCCAGGCAATGTGAGCCCCATGCCAGCACCACATGGGGCAGGGGCCAGCATATACTGCACACAGCACATGTGGTCAGTCAAGCATAGCTGTACATAACGTTGGGGCTGGAATGTGCTGCATGTGCTACCTATGCTAGACTGGCCTTATACACCGCATCCAGGAATGGCTCAGATCAGGCACATAGCTTAATTCAACATGCAGGGGTGGTCTGGTGTGGGCACCACATGCAGTGTGCACCCAGACTGGCCCCGCACATCATGTGCAGTACAATGAGGCCAGGGTCAGTGTGTGCTGCATACAGTGCCCACACCAACTCAGCTCTGCACACTGAATCTGGCATGCAGGGTTGGTCTGTGGGCCTGACCCAACCTGCAGACCAACCCTGAACACCTCCCTCCCTCATGAGTTTGACATCCCTGTGCTACGGAATTCTCTGGCAGTTCTACCTAGCTATGCTATTTAGAGAAATAAAAGCTAATATAATTACTTTGAGACTAAAAACCAAAGCCAACAATAAACCTTTGGCATGTGAGGATATAAAATCTTCATTGTTTATTGGTTTACTATTAAATTTTATTTTTGTATGGTACATACCAATAAGGTGAAGGTTAACATTTCAGTGGAGTGTGAAATTGAGTATAAGTTTGGCATACTTAAGCAGGCAGTATCAAAGTTAATTGTGTGGGGTCAAAAACTAGAGCTAGAGACAGGACTGAGAACTGCATGTACAGCATTCATTTTAGAAATCTAAAAATAGAAAACATTTATTTCCTGAAACATTTGGGAAATCACAGCCTGAGCTGTCACAGTGAGATCGGACAAGAAAGAGATTAGATCACATGCTTATATGGTAAACTAGCATACTCAAGTAAGAAGAGTACAGGGCTTTCCATCAGTGCTAAAATCTGGCCCAGAAAGTCCATGGAATTTTTTGTTTTCCCATTAACAAAAGCTATAACATAAACAACAGGTTTTCATATATATAATACATACATTAGGGACAGACTTTCAAAAAGCCTGGGCCTGAATTGATTCAATCTTTGCAGGTTAGTCTAACCTGGAAAGCTTGAACCAATTTGGAAGTGGATAGACATTCACTTTTCATTCCAGACATGCAGGCACATGCCTGCAGGGGTTCAGGCTAGAAGCCAGGGAACACTAAAGCAGCCCTCCCTCCCCTTACATAGTACTGAGCTGGGGAGGGGAGGAGGGAGGGGGGAGCGGCATGACCAGGCCCCTGCAGGACGCTCCGATTATCCTAGCAGGGAATTGATAACAGTGTTTATCAACCCATTAAGAAAACAACAGAGGGACATTACTAGCTACCTGTTGATTCTGCCTTTGTCTCAGAACAGACCATAGCCAGTATGTGGTCTACTAGCTAATACACAGATACCTCTCAGCAAGGTAGAGGGGAGGGGGGAAATCCTGCTTAGTCGAGAGTGGTGAGGGGGAGGGTGGGAGCAGCCTGCAAGTCTGTGCTGGAGCTGCAGTCAGGGAGCAGGGGGGCAGGGCCAGCCCTGCTGGTCAGCAGAGAGCCCCTCCCAGGCCAGAGAGCATGCCAGGATGCTGGGGGAGTCTGGTTTATCTTAAACCAACAAGGGGTCTGGGACATACTTAGCATAAACTAGTTTGACCCAAATCAGTTAAGTCTGATACTACATTCAACCAGGTTCATCTCAAACAGGTTTCAGCCATTCTCAAACTGATTTATGTGCACTGAACATCTGTTCTGTTATAGGTTTAACCCAATTTCTGATTACTTAAAACGGTGTGTGTGTGTAATATCTGTTCCTAGCCTTGAGGATCCATGCTTAAGCACTGAGCTGACAAAGTTAAGACCTATGCTACAATACATCAAGACCTGACAATTAATGAGTTGGATCTATACTTCTGAACTGGCAACTTTGTCTCTTCCAGTTATGTACCATTTCCCCAGTCACAGCTCTGCTCATATCAAGATTTTTTCAAGGCTATTTTCTAATCTAATGTATTTACTCAAATCCAAGACAAGCTTTTTTTCCCCATTAACCATAGGGGAAAAAACCCCTGATTCAAGTATAAGGCAGCAGGGGGACAGGTGGCTGCTGTGGCTCCAACTTCAGCCCTGATCCAGGGTTGGAACCACATCTGCTGCCTGCCTCCTTGTCACCTCTGCCTCCGCCCACATCCTCTTCTCCCTTGCATGCCCCTCCACCCCTTGCCATTTACCCTCTGGCAGGGCTCCAGTCCCACTCTGCCCAGGGCACAGAGAACGTGGTTGCTCCAGCCTCAGCCTGGTTTGGTAGCACTGGTGGAGGCAGCTCAGACTTGGGCTCCAGCTTTGTGGCACAGCCACAGCTGCCACATCAGCTGCTACTGAGCTGGGCTGAGGCCGTTGCAACCACATGTTCTGTCCCTGAGCTGGAGTGAAGCCTGAGTCCTGCCACAGCAGAAGAGTCAGTAGCAGGAGGGGGGTGGGGAGGGTGTGGGAGAGGCTGGTGGAAGGCTAGGCCTGTGGGGAGCATGGCTAGACAGCAGGTGCCAAGGGAGGCAGGCATGGGAAAAGTAAGCACTGGGGGTAAGTGGGGGGAGAGCCAGGCACTGGAACAGGCAGGCATGGGAAGGCAGGCAGCAGGGACCAGGCTGCTCAACTCCCAGGCAAAGTACAGACAGTCAAAAAGCTCAAGGCAGAATGGATTCAATCTATGCATCTTTCTCTAAGCTGCATAGGTTGAACCAATAACCAAATGAACTGACATTCAGTTTTCAATTGGGACAGACAGGGGGAGGCCTGCACTGGCCCAGGCTAGTAGGAGAGGGGGGGTTGGCAGGCACTAGAGCATGTCCTCCAACATGCTGGCTATTACCAGTCCAGCCAAGTGGGGCTGTTCCTGACTGGCTCCCCAGCACATGCTCCCAACCTCCTGCTGTCCCCCCACAACGGGTTGAGGAGGCTCCTGTCCAGGTGCTGGCCCACCTTGGGAGAGCCTCCCCCTCAGGGGGCTTCCCAGCCCCCTTCCCAGCTGCTGATTGCTTAGGCCACAGGAGGGAGGGAGAAGGAGCCCTCTGTGTTGGGTGCCTGCCACTGCAGCCCAGTGTGGAGGCAGTGTGGAGCCTCTGCCTTGGGGTGCTTCTCCTCCACCCCAACCCAGGGTCCCCCTGCCTGGGACAGCCCCAGGGACCTGAGGGGAATTCCCCCAGTGGGGATCTCTCATAGCTGCTTGCCTCAATTGCTGCAAGTCTCAGGAACAGCCTGGGGCAGCTTCTGGAAGCAAAAGGAAATTCTCCTGCTCATCCCCAGCTGCTTGCCTTGGATTCACAGCAGCTGTGGAGGAGTGGGAGAATTTTCACACCTTCATATATTACTATTAGTTTGTTTCTTTCTGTCCTCATATTTTCTTGGGAGGCAGAAAAGAAGAAAGACATTGCAAAGTAAAAAAAGGAGATGAATACATGTCAACCCATGTTCTGTGTCTCCTTCTACCCTGCCATGCTAAATACACTCACTCACTCTCACACATTTTTATATTGGAGGAACTCAAAGCAAGATGAGATAAAATATTCCGGCATGCACAAAAAATCTATCAGCCTCACAGAGGCACTGGATGACACTTAATAAATATTAAATCCAAAAACCCACAAGAGCATTAACGATACAAAGCTAAGCAGATATACTGTAACAAATGACAACATAGAGGTCCATCTGTCCAATCTTAATTCAGCCATTTAGAGAAAGATCATTTGAATTCTCAGAATAATACACCATTTTTCCCCACAGGATCCTGTCTCATTCAAGATGGACAGAACTCAGTAATGATCAGATACTGAATATCTCATTTTGTCCTCAATGTTCCATCTTCTATTCACTGTCTAGCATCCAAACATGAGAGCTGAATGCAGAATTATTAATTTTAACAGCAGGCTTCTTTATGGAACTGAACACTATAGTTTCTGAGAAAATTATCATTCACAATATTCTGGTACATATGGTATATGCTGACACTCTTCTCCGTATTGGACAGATGGTGAAGGGCAGCAGAAGAAATTAGAAGTCAAAAGTGGTCAGTAATTTTGGATGTTCAATTTAAGATGATTATGGGCTTGATTTTTCAGAGTACTTACTATGCATAGTATTTTACATATTCAAAGCATAGCACCCATTGATTTCAGTGTCAGCTATAAGTGTTCAGCACTTCAATAAACCAAAGGTACTGTAGACTACAGACACCTCTGGGTCTCTAGTCAGGAACCCAGGAAAGAAGAGCAACATGATCAGGGACCATGTCAAAAAGTCTTGTTTAAGTGACTTGCCCAGTGTCAAAAGCATAAACCCCATACTATGCCCACACACTCTCCCACAACCCTAGCACATATACATTCACCCACACTCCCCAACATACCTTATACCCCCCCCACAGTCTCACCCCACCAAATACACACAGCAACCCCCCAACCATACCTCGCACTCCCCTAAACACCCTCCATACACAATATATAAAAGTAATATTTTATTTTGACCTATTGTGCAATCATCTTTGCTTACACTATGCAAACACATGTAGATCAGGACAAAAATATTTTTGAGATAAAATTAAAATGTTATAGTAGATATTTGACTTTTAGTATATGATTTGGGGTTTTTTATAGTTCCAAGATGGCAACCTCCCACTTCCCAAAAGGAGGACTTATGGGGGCAAGGGGAAGGACTTCCAGTGGCAAAGGTCATGGGTTAGGAATGAGTCTTCCCATCCCAAGATGGAGACCAGGGGGCAGGACTCTTGTCAAGGGGTAGGGCTACTCTCGCGGTCCTCAACAGCCCACCAAAACTTATGAAGCGGCCCTCCAGCTGAAATAATTGCCGACCCCTCCTCTAGAATGTGTAATGACTGTGCATATTGTATTTAAAAATGGTAAAACAGAATAACACTGACAGCCTCAATTCTTTCTCCCTTCCCCTCCCTTCACCATACATGACCCCACTCTGAGAGCTTTTAAAATATATTTTCTTACTTCAGAGGGAATAGTTGTCAATTTTTGTGGGTTTCTTTAAGTCAGAGGCAGACAATTATTTCAGGCAGAGGGCCGCTTACCGAGTCTGGCAAGCTGTTGAGGGCCACACGGGTAGCCCTGCCCCTTGACAGGTACCCCACCCCTGGTCCCCATTTTGTGACTGGAAGTCCTACCCCCAAATCCCTGACCTTTACCACCAAAGTCCCTTCCCTTGCCCCCAGAAGTATTACTTTCAGCAAGAGGTTTTGCCATCTCAGAACCAGAAAAATACCAAAAAAATCTTCTAAAGAGCGAACATCTAAAACATTAATTAATTAGATTTCAAAAAATATTTTTATCCTGGTTTAAAATACAGTGTACATAGAGGGGATTGTATATAATAGCTTACTATTACTACCAGCTTATAAAGTCTTACTCTTGTATATTGTAATGGGGGTATAGTTTTGTGCAGGGCTGTGGGTATATGGGGGAGGGTGTGGGTGTGTCTGTGGGGGTAAATAGGTGTGGGAGCATGTGGGGGTGTGTGTGGATATGGGGTTGGTGGGGGACAGTGGCTGGGGTGTGTGAGGGGGTGTGGGGTCTGTGTGTATGACAGTGTGAGGGGGGTGTGGGTGCATGTGTACGGTGGGATGTGTGGGAGTCACCCTACAAAACACACAACACACACACTCATTCACTCTGTCCCACCCTACACCCCTCCCCCCCCACAGGTACCAGGGTGACTCCATGCTCCTGGGTCTGGCAATGCAGCCGGGAACCAAGTGGTGCTGGAGCAGTGCTGGGGCAGGAAAGCAGGGAAATGGCTGGGGGTGGGCTGCTGATGGCTCCCCCTGGGCCCTACTGCCCCAGGCTCCTGTCAACTTTGAGAGGCAGCCAGGAGCAGACAAATCATTTCTAAATTTTTTAGGGACTCTGTGAGCCAGACAGAATGGCCTGGCAGGCCAGATTCAGCCTGCGGGTCGTATTTTGCCTACCCCTGCTTTAATTGATGGACAAAAGGATGCTATTCTGAGGTCATTAGGTCCAACTCATACATACCACATTAACAAAACCACCATCTTCAATTAAAATATGTAAAGAAGAGACAGAGTCTATGTCTACACAATTTTGTTTACACTTAGACGTTTCTAAACATACCATCAGCATCAGTGCAAATCTCATGCAGGAAGCAGCAAGAGTATATTTTCACTAGCAGGTCATCTACCCCAGTTCAACTGAAATTAGAAACACATAGTGATAGACTACAGGCAGCAGCCAGTGCCTTGTATTCTGCCAGTCTGTGGTATGGGGGGAAATGTTAAGAACCTCACATTCTGTTTCAGGAGTCCAGAGAGATTATTTAAGTTAATTTTGTGAATCACTGTGCGTTTCACAAGCTCCTCTAGTGAGCAACTCTGCAACTTTGCGAACTCTATAAGCCAAACCACTTGGGTTCCTCTGGCAGAAAAAGTATAGTATTCTTCTCAATATGTCTCACTGTTCAGGAGAATGAGTACTGCTTTTATCCGCTGGCAATAAAGCAATGTGCAACAGGTCTTCCTACGCTCTAAACTTTTTAAGGAACTGTACAGATAACAGGGTACTTACAAAAGAATTTGTAAGTACAGTTTCAGATCCTTTTAATTTTAATGTTACCTCACCTGTCACCTTTTGCTTAACCAATCTACCATTGCCATATTTCTACTGTGGAGTAATATAAATCTAGCAAAGAGTTAAAGAACCAGAAATTTTGGGCTGAAGTTCACACTGGTGAAATCAATCATGCTGTAGATACACAGCTCCAGCCTCTAACCTCTCTTATCGAACAATGACAATAAACTATCAAGCAGATATAGATCCTGAAAATAAGAAACACCAATTATACCACCACTTAATATGCTTCCACAGAGCCTCTGCCACCATTTTTTACTCAGATAACGATGTCTCAATATATTCATCCACCACACAGTGATGATGAGATCGTGGACAGGTATCCAACAAAAATCAGCAATTATTTATAGAACCTCAACTTCCATTGGCTTCATATAAAACTTAATTCATCATAAAAAATTGTACACAGACAGGTATTCCTTAGAGCTAATCCTTTGCAACAGTCTGGTTCCTTTACCTGATGCTTTCATAACCTGTGTATGCAAAGTAGTCAATGAAGAAGTCTGCTGCTATTAACCTCCTGCAAGAGCCTGAAAGTTCACAGAAACTGAATAGATGATCTCTCTCAGCTGGCAAAGTGAAAAGCCTCAAGAAAGCTTGGCTATTTCCTATTCATTATTTCCCAGATTAGATTCATTGTTTCTGCACAAGGGCTCATCTATCACTACAGTTAATGTTTTATACTCAAATTGTGTTTGAAGTTGCTAACACAGCACTATGGCAATTACCTCTCAAAGCAATAAGCTGCTTCATCAGTTCTATTCCTTATTCTACTTGTCCATTAGCAAAGATTCAACATTTTATCTGTCCTTCTGGACTCGCTAACATTTGCTTGCCCATAAGCATGTTGTGCTTTGTTTATTTAAATATCTTCCATGCAAAGAGAAACAGTAACTGAAGAAAACAATTATGCACCAAGACATACTCGAACATACACATTGCACCTTTTCTGCAGGGAAGGTAAATACAACAAAATTTAAAAACTAAGTGATAGAGGGCATGTGTATATGAGGCTTTTACTGCAGAGTAGTATTAGTCCGCAAGAAACTAACTCAGTCCACAGCAGGGTAGTACTTGTAAATACAAGTACTATCCTAGGGCCCATCTAGACCTGTGTTTTAATGTGCATTAACCTATTTATAATGCACATTAAAGCATCACAAAAAACCCATACTCTTTAGCTAATGCACATTAAAATAGGCTAATGGGCATTTTTCTAGTACCTAACAATGGAGGTACTAGATTTAATATGCATTACCTAAAGTGCATTAATGGAATGTGTAGATGCACCCCTACTGCAGAGTTACTTACTGTGCAGCAACGCACATGTAGATGATGACCTGGGTATAAACTGCACCTGGTCAGCCCAGGCAGCAAGAGGCTACACTCCTGCTTGCTGCCTAGCCACATGGCTTGGCAGCTGCAGGAGTCTGGTGGCCCAGCCAGCTCTTCTACTACCCGATACAGCCGGGCCCGACCCCCCCACATAATCCTTGGCAGCCTGGAGCTGCCCCCCTGGAACCTAGGCCATGCTGCCACCACCAGCCAGAGCCCAGGCCTGACCTCCATATCTCCTGCCAGCCTGGGGCTGCCCCAGAGCAGCTACAGATAAAGCTGGAGCTCTACCAGGCCGCTGCAGGGGGCCCAAGCAGGCCAAGACTAGCCCTGGCCTAAACTGCTTCTCCCCAGCTCAAATTACTGCTGTCCCAGATGCACATGTAGATGTTGCACCTGGGAGTAGCTCCTGCAGCGCAAATTGCTCTGCAGTTTATTCAGTTGCATTAATTGCACATACAGACAAGCCTGGAATATCCTAATATTAAACAAATTATATCTAAATGCCTGGCAGACATTATTCCACACACCATAACAATCTACACAGTAATATTATTTATGTGCCTATAAACAAAACAGATTTAATAACCATACACACTTTTAAAAGTAACAGAAATATTCTCATGTTTTAATATAAACACAATTTATATAGAAGCATATTATAAAATGTAGAGTTTGGAACTGCCTTGGGAATTGCACTCTCCCATCAATACTTTAATCTTTTGGAATCTGAACAAAAACACTTATGGAAAAATGGAGAAAATTCTCAGTCAAAATAACTGATTTAGTTTTTGAGATTCCTATGTTTATCTTAGTATTGAATTTCAAGACCACTTCATCAGAGATCCTAAATAGGCAGGTGCATTTGTCTTTATTATTAAAACAAACCGCATCCACATTCAGTTTGCTCCCAAGGTAAGCAGAATGTGTTGCCAAACTTCAAGAAGTTCTTAATTTGGGACTAATTTGTTGAAAACACAATAGCAGAATTCCACTTCCCCAAAAACTGGAATTCTGTTTTGCAAAAATGCAGGTTTACTAGGTGTTGTTGTTTTACTAGCTAGTTAAATAAACCAGGGTTTATGTGTAAATATATTAGATTAACAGAGGGATATGAAAGCATATCATAAATCCTAAACATTCCAGTTTATAATCAAATTAGCTGGGTCTGAATTGTTTTACTTTTACAATTTTGAGACTTCTTCATTAGATTTAATTTAGAGCCTCCTGCTGA
>NW_005842835.1:272526-279086 GCF_000455745.1 Alligator sinensis
ACTCCAACAGAAGTTGACTTTTAATTTGATTTTATTTTTTAACAGGAGCAATATAAAGATATAACCTTTCCAAAGAGAAAATGTATACCATTCAGAGGAAAGTCAAATCAACTCCTTGGCGTACAGGAAGAATAAAGTAAATGAGAAACCTTACCTTCTCCCCTCTTTTTGGTCCAATTTCACTTTCTCAGCTTTAGAAGTGTGTCTCCTCTGAATAGGAGAGATCTCAGAAGGGCTGAATAATATTCCCTGTCTGCCCTAATTCTACTTTTTGCCTTTCTATATACAGCAAAAGCCGTGTTATCCGGCACTTTACCAACCAGAAAGCTCCACTAACCAGCATCTGTCAATCTTCTGGGGGACGTGCGAAAGCAAAACCGGAAGTCCCGTTTCTGGTTTCGCTGCCATAAGCCGAGTCCCACTTGCTGTGATTCTTTCTTGTGGACCGTGGCCCGGAAAGCAACCTATGCGGGGCCCCCATTCTTGTTCCCCAGCACACTGACGTGGATGCATAGCTTACCAGATGCAGCATATTTGATTAACCAGCATATTTGGATTAACCAGTATCCCTCATTCCCGGGGGATGGTGGATAACAGAGCTTTTGTTGTAGATTCTCTATGACATACCAACCTCGGGTGCGACCTACCAAAAAGGTAATAGTTTTATAATAAAATGGTGAACAGGGAGTATACAAACACTGACTGCTAAGGAAGGCTAGGTATAGACTGAAGACAGAGAGAGAGTTAGATACTTCTTGAAAGTAAGTAGAGATTTGTTCAATATTTTCATTAAAGATCTGGAAGATGGGATGGACTGCACCCTCAGCAATTCTGCGGATGACACCAAGCTGGGATGTGTAGTAAACATACTGAAGGGTAGGGCTAGGATTCAAAGTGACCTAGGCCACGGGTTCTCAATCCCTGGGCTGCAGCCCAGTGCTGGGCCATGGGGGGTTGGGTGCTGGTTCACATCATGGTCAGCTGCTGGACTGGAAGTGGCTGTGGACTGGCAAACTGTGGCCTCCCAGACCCGGGTGGAAAGGCCACAGCTCCTTCTGTAGGGCCCGCGGCAGCACAGGGTTTTCCCCCACCCCCCATGCCTGGCGGGTGGGGCTACCCTTACTTGTATTCTGGTCGGAAATTCTAACTGCAGTTGGCTGTGACTGCTGGGCTGTGGTTTGCTGGGCTGCTGCCACTTCTGGGTCGCGGCATAAAAACTTTGGGAACCCCTGACCTAGACTACTGGTTCCCAACTTCAGAGTGTGACCCAAATCAGGGTTGCAGGAGCTCCTCAGCAGGGTCATAAAGGGCCTGCCCCCACACACATATGTACACTCACGCATGTGGCCCGGATGGGCAGGGCAGAGTTGCTGTGTACAAAGAGGGCAATGGCTCCCCTGCCCCCGGGCTCCTGCTGCCACCGCACTCGGCTCCCAGCAGCCCCTGCGGCACTGGGTTGGACTGTCCTGTTGGTGGCCTATTTAGGGTTGCAGCAAGAAAAGGTTGGGAACCACTGACCTAGACAAATTGGAGGATTGGGACAAAAGAAATCTATTGAAGTTCAACGAGGCCAAGTGTAAAGTCCTGCAGAAAAGGACCTGGGGATTACAGTGGACAATAAGATGGATACAAGTCAGCAATGTGCCCTTACTGCAAAGAAGGCTAACGGGATACTGGGCTGCATTAATACAAGCGGTGTCAGCAGATTAAGGGAAGTAATTATTCAGCTCTATTCAGCACTGATAAGGCCATATCTGATGTAGTGTGTCCAGTTTTGGGTCCCGCATTATAGAAAGGATGTGGACAAACTGGAGAGAGTCCAGCAGAAGACAACGAAAATGGTTTGAGGGCTGGGGCACATGACTTTTGGGGAGAGGCTGAGGGAACTGGGTTTATTTAGTCTGCAGAGGAGGAGACTGAGAGGGGATTTGATAGCAGCCTTCAACTACCTGAAGGGTGGTTACAAAGGGGATAGAGCTACACTGTTCTCAGTGCTGGCAGATGACAGAACAAGAAGCAATGGTCTCAAGTTGCAGCAAGGGAGGTTTAGGTTGGATATTAAGAAATACCTGCTCACTAGGAGGGTGGGGAAGCACTGGAATGGGTTACCTAGAGATGTGGTGGAGTCTCCATCCTTAGAGGTTTTCAAGGCCCAGCTCAAGAAAGCCCTTGGTGGAATGATCTTGTTGGGGATGGTCCTGCTGTGAGTAGGAGGTTGGACTGGATGACCTCCTGAGGTTCTCTTCCAACCCTAATTTTCTATGATTATTTTAGAGGTAGAATCTTAGGGTGGCCAGAAACCCTCTATATTTCTGCCTAAGATTCTCCTGATCTCCAAATAACTTTAAAGAATCAATGCAGTTTCAGTACTTGAACACCTTCAAGTATACTAAGGATTTATCGCACTCTAGTTTCCACCCTGCTACAATACTAGTTTAATATACAGTTGCATTTATATGCATCATTAAAAAAAAAGGAATTGTATTCTTTAAAAACTCATAAAGCAGTGTTACTGAATAACAAAACACATTTTTTCATGTAGAATTTCTAAATGAAGTGGTCTTGACATTAAACACCAAAATGAAAATAGGAACCTGTTAACTGAATCAATTGTTAATATTGTTTTGGAAATAACTTACTCCCAGATTCCAGTCATGGTTGTTCTACCCATTTTTTTTTGTTAAGATCACTGTAAGACTAGAGTAATGGTGGAAAAGTAAAGGTGGTAGGCCAAAAAAAGTGAGAAGCTAATTAGCTTGAAAGTGGGACTAAGGTTCCACCTCAGCGCCCCTTCAGACACTCAGATGATCGTGTGATAGGATGTGATGCACAATCCATACAATCACACCTTTTGCCATGCCCCATATGCATGGCAGGAGGTGTGACTGTGGGATCCAGCATCAAATCCAATCATGGCTTTTTGCTGGTGCAGGGGGAACCCAGGATCGCCATCTCAGGCACCCCCTGCACCAACAAGTAGCAAACTCCTGCAGCTATATGTCCTGCAGCTGATAGGACTCACAGCCATGTTAGTGTGGCTGCAAGGTCTGAGAATAGCTGGATGGAGTTTATTTTTATGGAATAATAGTTACTTTGCACATGCAGTTGGTCTCAACTGCGTAATTAACCAGTTAATTGCACAATATATATAACATATAGAGGGGAGAGATGGGATATAAGACCCCAGGAAGCTCTTTCTTTTGGGCGGTATCCCAACTTTGCTTTTTTGCAACTTTTTGAGCAGAAACTGAGCATATACAGGGAAACATGAAATGCCAACTTTTGCAATATCAAGTGTTTTAATCCTGCTCATAGAAAGTTCAAACTATGCAAAGTAAGGCACTGATGATCTTAGCTTGTCTGTCAAGTGAAACTGGACTTGCAGAAGATGGGAGAAATTTGCTTCTTGGAAAAAAGAGCAAAAAGCAAGTCAGACTGCCAAGCTCCTTTTACACTAAGTTGTGTCTGTAGTCAGTGTCTCCACTAACACAATCTGCTAGCTTTATTTAGTTTGTGTCACAATGAAATGCCAAATATTTTTTACAACTCTGTCAGATACAGACTGTGTCAGATAATCAGAGCATGAAAATGATCCCCTCTTTTCTTGGCCAGCTTAATTTAAATCAACAAGATTATGCATGCACTGTGATAGCTTTTTATAGTGTAACTTCAGGTTAGGTCAAAATATAGCTATGGCAACTTTATATGTGTCTCCTGATATTTTAGCATACCAATGACGCACAGGAGAATTTAGATTGCAATTTGTTTGCCATTGTGCTGAGTTTACAGCCAATCTATGAAATGCAATAAGATGGGTAAGATGTGTGTTGACTCATCTGCAACACTTAAGCTATCCAGAGACATAAAAACATTAGAGCGATAGAGACTGAAGAAAACGAGAAGTATGTTGTAATTGTCTTGAGTGAGAGACTCTATATAACAAGCTATTCTCAAAACAGGACCCTACGATTCCCTTTCTCACCTGCGCTCTCAAGGAAAGACTGTACCTAAGAGGTACATAACTCTTATCGCTCTTTCCCCACTCCACAGCAAGACAAATTAGAGAAATGTTTTTAATAGGTTCAAGTAGGATGAAAACCATTCTCTAAGTCCCAGGTCTTTCAAAATACATACCAATACCTTGACCTGTTCCTAAAAATACACAGAACCAGAGCTCGACTATACAGTTATGCAGAACATGGCTCACTACACACCTGGTAGTGTAATGCATCTCTGGCAGTTATCAAGAGTTAAATTCATTAGGGTAATTAAGCCTGCAGGGTCAGGAAGGTGGGAATTGCCTTAGCTGGGGAGAAAGATTGCAACCTCTAAGTTAGCAGGACATGCCATTTCAGACCTGCAGTGCTATCATATCTATAACTTAAAGAGTGATAGAAGCTATAGTACCACAAAATTGCTGAGCATACCAGCAAAGATCAGACAACTCTGAAAAACAGTGCATATACTTGCCTCCATTCCTTCCTCCAAGTACATCTGCTCACGAACAAGTAACCCAATCTCCTAAACCAGGTTGGTTCATTTCCTCTTACCCACATATTCCTATATTGATCAGATGTAGAGCAGTTTGCAGAACCAGGTCAGAAAAAAAAAAAATCTTATCGAGATGATTGACATCAGGCTAGTCATGCTACTTCAGTATAGGATCTCACCATATACCCTAATTACTTTTCAAACACACTCAGAGCAGAGCGGAAGTCGACAAAGCTGTCCAGCAAGGGGCCAGAATGACCCACTTTGGGTCTGAGTGAGACGGGCCCAACAGCCTCTACCATTTCTGCCTGCTGTGGCGTGGCGCAGGAAAAGCCCCCCTCTGCTAGACTTTGTGCTGCTCAACTGAGGCATGGTGGCGGTGGAGAGAAAACTCCCCCTTCAATGGAACCATGAGCAATAGGGCGGTGCAAAGTTTCAGTCACTGATTTGTTTCAGCGGAGATTCGGCCTCATTCAGCGGCCAAATCTCCGAATCCAAATCAAACCAGGAGACCCTTTAATCTCTCTGAATAGAATTGGAACCCTCTGAATCAATTTGGAGAGATTCAATGATTCGGACGTAAAGATAGCTTTAAATGTTTTTTCTACATACCTCAAGGTACCAGGTGGCTCGTTAATGCTGAGATGTGGGGTAGATGGAGCATCCCACAGGAGCACTTCTGGTCCACTTCCAGGTCCACCACAGAGCATACGGGGGACCCTCCCCCCACCCTCTGGCTCGGCAACTGGTGCCTTCTGGGTCTGGGGGGGCACTCAAGGTCCCCCCGTGGCTGACTGCTGAGCCGGAGGGGCATGGGGAGGTCCCCCACCAAGCACATGGGGGGCCCCCTGCACTCCTGTGGGATGCTCCATCTGCCCCACCATCTTAGCGCTCACTAGCCGTGCCTGGTACCTCAAAGTATATAGAAAAAACATTTAAAGCTGTGTCTATGTCCAAATTGCTGATTTTCCAAATCAGCATTGAATCTTCAGATTCGGCCAAATCGAATCAGGATAGTGATCCAAATCAACTGATCGAATCACTGTTCCCCAAATTGGGCCGAATCCAAATCGAATACAGCACTACTTTGCACACCACTAATGAGCACCCAACTGTGGTCCAGTGTGGCCAGAGCCCTCCAAAGCCACCAAAGCCATGGCTCTGTGGACTGAATCCAATGGCTCCGTGGGCTGGATCTGGCCCACAGGCTATAGGTTGCCAACCACTGGCTTAGACACAAAGGAGATACTAAACTGTTCAGCGCTAAATTTCACTGTGAGTTTAAAAAAAATTACAGAGGAAAAAATGTGGGAGTAAGTATGGAAAATAGTTTAGGGGAAAATATTTCTATGAAAATATTTTCTATGCAAGAGTGCTTTTAATAGGAGAGATATTAAATATTAATGGAATATGGAATTCTCTAAATAAGGACATGAATACCATGAAAAACAAAAACGTATTAATGCACAGTTTAAATAATTTTAGGGAATACACAAGTTTTCTTTAAAAATATAATTATTTTTTGCTCTAATTATTCAAATAATGTTGATACACATGACAGACATTCCCTTCTTTCTGCGGTTGGCATCTTTACTTCCAAAGGTAGTATTTTTACTTTTTCATAGAACTAAAAATCCTTTTACAATATTAGAAGTATTTTAGTTAACTATTTCAAGCATCTGTGCAAGAAGTCCTTTGTTCACATGCTCTGAGAAAAAGGAGACAGCAGGTTGTAAACTCCAAGAATTTGAAATCCCATCCACCATGGTTCTTAGGGCAGAATGGAGGCCTTAACTTGCATGGTTATGGTAGAGCATCAGTGTAGTGGAAATACTGCCTATGAGGCTTCTGGATATGTTGAAGACTACAACCTTTGAAGAGGTCAAGTGTACCACCATACATCTCAAGACAAAACGTAAGGTGTTTGTTGTGGGAGACTCCCTCCTGAGGGGGACTGAGGGGGGAATCTGCCGCCCCGACCCCTTAGCCCGGGAAGTCTGCTGCTTCCCGGGGGCCCGCATCCGGGACATTGCGGAGAGGATCCCAAAGTTCCTCCAACCCACAGACCA
>NW_005842835.1:281878-298227 GCF_000455745.1 Alligator sinensis
TCATTCTCCCCTTGTACTCGGCCTTAGTGAGGCCGCAGCTGGAGTACTGTGTCCAGTTTTGGGCTCCACAATTCAAAAAGGATGTGTAGAAGCTTGAGAGAGTCCAGAGAAGAGCCACGCGCATGATCAGAGGTCAGGGAAGCAGACCCTACGATGACAGGCTGAGAGCCATGGGGATCTTTAGCCTGGAAAAGTGCAGACTCAGGGGTGATCTGATGGCCACCTATAAGTTTATCAGGGGTGACCACCAGTATCTGGGGGAACGTTTGTTCACCAGAGCGCCCCAAGGGATGACAACTAGGTCGAACGGTCATAAACTACTACAAGACCGTTTCAGGCTGGACATAAGGAAGAATTTCTTTACTGTCCGAGCCCCCAAGGTCTGGAACAGCCTGCCACCGGAGGTGGTTCAAGCGCCTTCACTGAACACCTTCAAGAGCAAACTGGATGATTATCTTGCTGGGATCCTATGACCCCAGCTGACTTCCTGCCCTTTGGGCAGGGTGCTGGACTCGATGACCTTCCGAGGTCCCTTCCAGCCCTAATGTCTATGAAATCTATGAAATCTCAAAAGCATTAAACACTCTTTGTGGCAAATACTTTCAAACGTCTTTTTGCAGGGCTTGTTTTGGGCAAGTTTTATTCAGGTAAACCTTATTTTTAAGAAAATAAAGACAAATGCACATTCTGTAATGAAATATGCTCAATATGCTGAACATTAACTTTGCATTTTAACTATATGGAGGGTAGTGCCTCACTGTCATTTCAACTAAAATAATAAGCAGAAGTTCTCAAAGCCTGCATATTAAATGTACTTAAGAATTATCCTTTCCCCCATTAACTATAAACAATCAATGCAGGGGTAGAAGATGAAAACCTGTTGTTTAAACAGTATATAATAGACACTTGAACAAGGTATATTTGAGATTCGGTGACTGGAATGTACAGTATATGCCAAACAGAATGCATTAAAAATATGAACTATCGGGAACCTTCAGCTGTCACCGACAAATGTTCCAGGTAAAACCCACTTGACATGCAGTGGAATGTATGAAGCACATTAATGACTTAATGGACCACATATAATGCAACAGAGCAGGCTTAGCTGCAATCTTACAAGGTTAAAAAGATTAAAGCAATATGAAAGGTTAAAAGCAGCCTGTGAACAACTCTAAACTCTATTTAGAATAGAGTGATAGACTAGAAGCATGCCTGATTCAAATTTAATTCCACTTTGTTTTATGAACACTTTTTTCTGGGAGCGCTACTTTGTACTGTACCTTTCACTTGTGAGTGTGACCATATCATGCTGTAAATCTCTTTGGGTATTATAGCATTCATTTTGTCTGGGGTTTTGTCCAAAGACCATATCTGAGAAGTTAGGACAGAGCCAGAGCCATCAAGGACCGTCATCCTTATAGATCTGACCCCTACTGGAATAATGGATTTTCTACCAGTAGGCCTACTGATTCTGAAGAAATCTCCACACAGAAACAAAGTGTGGGCAGTGGGTGGCTGGAGCCTTGAACCTACAAGAAGAAAGGGGACAGACTGTTTTAAAGAAAGTGATTCTCAGCTCAACTCTCTCATGCCAAAAAGAGCATAGGAAAGGAAGGCAAGGGAAACTCTGCGCAACCTAAAGGACATTGATCAAATCCAGGCATTACAGAAGCAGAAACACTAGACCTAGCAAGGACTACTTTCCTGATTCTGTTGTTTTTCAAACACCTGTAACTCTCTAGTATTTTCAAGAATTAAGTGTTTATACTTAAGAAGTTCATTTGCTAAATCTGTGTTCCTTGCTCTTCTGGTACACTGCTAATAATATGAACTCTGGAGGGGAACTCTGCATTAATTCTAACCAACAGTTTGACAGTTCTGCATAAACACAGAACAAAAACATCAAAATAAAATAATTGCAGCACAAATACAGAACTTCTTAATACAGAATGATGCTAAACGTAAGATACTGGATAATGCTTTTTAAAAAAATCTATCTTTTAATTTTGCTTATCTTCATATGAATGGAAATGTTTCACAGTATCTGACAGCTAAGTGCACAGATAAAGCATTTTCACTGCACACTCAAGTGCATTTCTTTCTCTTTTGTAAGTCCAAAATCCTATTCAAATTTCTTTACTGTGCAATGTAGGTATTAAAAGCCGACACTTGAAATTACTGCTGATGTGCGTGTTCTTAATCTGACTATCTGTCTAAAAAACCCTGATAATGTACGATGAACAGGAACATGAAGTTCTCAACATTGATATATGTCACTAAATTATATGCACTGTAATTAAGTATGAAAGTCTAAGAAAAAATACAATCTGAATGTACTACCAACTCCAGCTTCTCATAGGACTAAGAAGATATGATGCCAATTAATTCAAGTATAATTGAAATAATTTGAAATTAATAATATTGTAAATGTAACAAAGAAAGGACTTGATTACAACAAATTGTAACTAATTCTTCTCCAAAAAGTCTTATTCCAGTGACACAGCACTAGATCAAGAGCCAGAGACATTCTTGTTATCCCACTGCCTCTCTTCCCACCTTTGTGCCTGTTTTCCTTTGTTCTGTCTTGTCTATTTAGTTTGTAAGGCCTTAAGGTCATGGAGAAATTACCAGTGCATTCTAGGATCTTTACAGGACCACAAATTCTAATAAAGTGTTTATTTAAAATTAAATGAATAAGAAAAATTATTTCAGTGCTTCCTTATACTCCCTATTTGCCAATTGCAATTACCCAGGATTCTTTCATAGGTCTTTTTTTTTTTTTTTTTAATCTATTGTCGCAGAGCACCGAGGGGCCCTGCTCCTAGAGAGGAAAAACTGCTACAGGAAAAGCTCTGGCAGTGCATAGGGAGCCCTAGCGGTGGATAAGGAGCACAGCTGCGGTTTGCCAGGGCAACTGGAAGCAGCAAATGACCCACACCTGACAGCAGTCAGCTAGCTGTAAGGGGCAAGGCCTGGCTCTTATAAAGCCCAGGGCTGAGGCCAGGCTAGCAGTTCCCTGCCAGCAGCCAGAGAGACAGGAGCTCCTTCAGCCAGGATGTGGGAAGAAGCCTGATTGCAAGTACAGCTCTGGAGGCTTGAGCAATGAGGTTAAGTTATAGACAGGCGGCTTATGTTGTTACAGCCGGGTGGCTTATGTTTCAGTTGTAGCCAAGAGGCTTGAGTTTGTGTTGATGTTACACCGGTGGTTTGGGTGAGGCTATAAGGGGTTGGAGGAGGCCTCATAGGGACCCACAGTGGTGTGGGGGCCCCAGCGCCAGTGAGGGTGCAGTGGACTCAGGGGGAACCCACAGCGGCATGGGGACCCCGGCGCCAGTGAGGGTGCAGCATATGGGGTGTATAGACCCCAGCCCTAGAGAGGGGCACTTTTGAGAAGCCCTAGTGTGGGTGTGGCGAACCCTAGAGAGGGGCACTTTTTGGAGAAGCCCAAGGGTGGGTGTGGCGAGCCCCAGGAAGGGGGCAACATTTTAAGAAGCCCAAGTTGGGCACGGCGAGCCCCAGACAGGGGGCAACTTTATTGAGAAGCCCTAGCATGGGAGTTGCGAGCACCAGGAGGGGGCACTATTGAGAAGCCCCAGTACGGGCGCAGAGGAGGCCCCGAGAGAGGGCGAGGAGAGCCCCAGGATGGGGTGGCAGCGTATGTCAAGAGAGATAGTGACAGTCCAACGTCCATTCCAACTGCGAGGCTTGGGGTGTGGTATGGAGCCACACATAGCCCATAAGGTGCTCCGAAGCACCTGTTTGCAGGACAAGACCCATGAGGGGTCCAGGAGTCTACAGGACCAGAGGGTACAACGGACCGTGTCCAAGAAGACGTGAGGCAGCCTCCCAACTGATTTAAACCATCAAAGACGTGGTAGGCGAGAAATAGAGGGTGCCCTTGGGCCAACCTGGCACGGAGAGGGGGCCTTAAGGAGATCACGGCCCTCCTGTAGGACCCCACTGTGACACTATGCATGTGTTCTCTCTCCCTCATTCACCCAGTCACAAGGCTACAGCCTCAACCTTTTTTGAACTGTTTGTGATTATCCTTTACTCTCCTCAGTTTACTTTCTGCCATCTCAAATTTGCATCTTTCCCTCTAACCTGTATCTGCAAATTTCCCTTTCATTATTTCCGGTAGCAACTAAATTAATCAGTGTTTCCCTATTGAAGTTATGTTTGATTCATCATTTTTTATCTTCTATACACCCTGTTCTTCAGCTTTTACTGCTTTAAACTCTAATATTAACCAAATCCTTCCCATGTTCTTTCCATGCTGATAAAACCCTTATCCATATACCAATATTCTTCTACCTTGACTACTGCAATTTTCTCTTCCAGTGCCATCAAAAAATAGGCTTCCTTTGCTCTTAATAAAATTATTTTTAACAAGGACTTAAAGAGTGCAAAGCACAGAAAGAAGAGGGTAAAGAATACTTAGACAGGTTGGATGTGTTCAATTTGGCAGGGCCTGATGACATTCATCCTATAATGATTAAGGAATCTAGCCAAAGTCATCCTTAAACAATTAACAATTATCCTTAATACCTTATAGAAGGCAGAGGACACCCCAGAAGACTGGAGAAGGACAAACACTTTAAAAACAGAAAAAAGGAAGATCCAGAGAATTACAGACCTGTCAGTCTAACTTCAGTCCTTGGGAAGACACTAGAACACACTATTAAACAATCAGTTGGCAAATGCCTAGAAGATAATAAAGTGGTTAAAAAAGCCAGCATGGATTTGTCTGGACTAGATTGTATCAAATCAATCTAATTTCCCTTTTTGACAGGGTAACTGGCCAAGTGGGAAGGAGATAGTACGAGACATGATGGATCTTGACTTCAGTGAGGCTTCTGACAGTGTGCGATACAACATTTCCATACACAAGTTAAGGAAGTACAGTCTAGATGTAATCATCTCAAGATGGGTGCACAAGTGGCTGCAAATTAATCTTAAAGAGTAGGTGCCAAGTTTCACTGACAATCTGTGTGTTCATGTGAAGTAGAGCCTTGTAGGGATCTGTGCAGGGTCCAGTTCTTTTCAATATGTTCATTAACAACTTGAAATGATGGGAAAATGTGTCTATAAAATTTGTAGTGACACTAAATTGACAGGTACTGCAAGTTCTTGGGTGGACAGCCAGAATTCAAGATGAAATTGGAGACATGGTCTCAGTTCAACATGGTGAAATCAAATAAAGATAGATCCAAAGTGATATACCTGAGATGAACTCCAGCGCTCAAGCACAAAATTGGAACTAGCCAGCTAAATAGTGGTACTAATTCTGAGGGTTACAGTGGATCTCAAACTATATATATATATATATATATATAGCAACAATGGAATAAGGATGGAAAAAAATATATAAAACTCATTCCGGGATGCATTAAGAGGAGTTTTCTATGAAATACAGTGCAGTAGTTATTCTGTTCTACTCAGAATTGCTGAGGCCTCAGCTCAAGTACCCTATCCAGGCTTAGGCACAATATTCTAAGAGAGAGACAGACCAACAGAAGATAATCCAAATATGAGTAAGAAGAACAAGGATGGTTTAGGAAATATGACCTATGAAGACCCAAAGCACAACTGGAGTTCCAGCTAGCAAGGGAAGTGAAGGGTAACAAGAAGGGATTTTACAAGCAACATGAAGAAGGTCAGGGCAACTCTAGGTCCCTTACTGAATGGGGGAGGCAACCTACTGACAGAGGAGGAGGAAAAGGCTGAAGTACTCAATGCCTTTTCTACCTCAGTCTTCACAAGCAAGGTCAGTTCCCAGACTACTTCACTGGGCAGTAGCTTGGGGAGAAGGTAAGTAGCCCTCAGTTGTGAAAGAACAGGTTAGGGAATATTTAAATAAGTTGGACAGCTGCATTCAGATAAGTGTGGCAGTGCAGTATGTGGAAGGACAGACATGCTTGTGGTGCCACATACACCGCACATTCAGCTGTTCTTCATGCTGCCAGGAACCAGTGTGTGTGTGTGGGGGGGGGGTTGAACCCTGGCTATCCAGGGGCCAAAAAATTGCGCCAAAAAAAAGGAGAGCGGAGCACGTGGGGGCAGTGCGCACTGCTCAAAACTGGATGCTGGCCAGGCTCCAAGAGGCAGGATTGCAACTGCTGCAGCCCCAGGAGGCACCCAGCACCCCAGGTAAGGCTGCTAGGTCCAGCCTGGTGCTGGCCCCAGCTTCCCCTACCCCACCCAGGGTAACCTGCCGTGTGCCAGAGGGCGTGTGTCACAGCATTCCCTGGGGACAACAAGCAGCGGCACAAGGTGCACCACTGTTAGTTGCCCCCGGGGAACAAAATGCCTATGCTCATGTGGATGCAGCTGGTGTGTGCAAGTCCAGGGGGCTGGATGTAATGCACCCAAAGGTGCTGAAGGAGTTGGCCGATACGATTGCAGAGCCTCTGGCCTATATCTTTGAAAACTCATGGCAATCAGGGGGGGTCAGAAATGATTGGAAAAGGGCAAATATAGTGTCCGTTTTTAGAAAGGGAAGAAAGGGGTTCAAGAAAACTACAGCCAATCTGCCTCACCTCAGTCCCCAGAAAAATCTTGGAGCAGGTGCTCAAGGAATCCATTTCTAAGCACTTGGAGGAGAAGAAAGTGATCAGGAACAGTCATCATGGATTCACCTAGGGCAAGTCATACCTGACCAACCTGATTGTCTTCTATGATTAGATGACTGGCTCTGTGGTTGTGGGGAAAGCTGTGGATGTGATATACCTTGACATCAGCGAAGGTTTTGATACGGTCTCCCACAGCATTCTTGCAAGCAAGCTAAGGAAGTATGGGTTGGATGAATGCACTGTACGGTGGATAACAAGCTGGCTTGATCACTGGGCTCAATGGGCAGTGATTAATGGCTCAATGTCTAGTTGGCAGTTGGTATCAAGTGGAGTGCCCCAGGGGGTCAGTCCTGGGGCCAGTTTTGTTCAATATCTTAATTAACCACCTGGAAAATGGAATGGAGTGCACCTTCATCAAGTTCATAGATGACATCAAGCTAGGGGCAGTAGTAGAAAAGCTGGAGGGAAGGGCTAGAATTTGAAGAGACCTAGAAAAATTAGAAATTTGGGCCAATATAAATCTATTGAGGTTCAACAAGGACAAGTAAAAAGTCCTGCACTTAGGGTGGAAGACTCCTATGCACCGGTACAGGCTTAGGACCCACTGGCTAAGCAGCAGCTCTGCAGAAAACAACCAGAGGGTTACAATGGACAATAAGATGGATGTGAGTCAGCAGCGTGCCCTTGTTGCCAAGAAGGGTAACAGCACAGTGAGCTGCATTAGTAGGAGTGTTGCTATCAGACTGAAAGAAGTAATTACTCCCGTCTATTCTGAACCGGTAAGGCCACATCTAGAGAACTCTGACCAGTTTTGGGCCCACCACTACAGAAAGGATATGGACAAGTTGGAGAGAGTCCAGCAGAGGGCAACAAAACTGATTAAGAGCCTGGGACACCTGACTTCTGATGAAAGGTTGAGGTACCTGGGTTTATTAACTGAGGAGTGATTTGATAGCAGCCTTTAACTGCCCAAAAAGGTGGTTGTAAAGAAGACGGAGTTACACTGTTCTCAGTGGTGGCACATGATAAAACAAGAAGCAATGGTCTCAAGTTGCAAGGGAGGTTCACGTTGGATATTAGGAAGACAAACATTCTCACTAGCAGGGTGGCGAAACATTGGAACGGGTTACCTAGAGAGGTGGTGGAATCTCTATCTTTGGAGGATTTTAAGGCCTGGCTCGAGAGAGCCCTGGCTGGAATGATCTAGTAGGGGATGGTCTTGCTTTAAGGAGCAGGTTGGAATAGATGACCTCCTGGGGTCCCTTCCAACCCTAATTTTCTGTGATTCTATAAGAAAGGCTGAAGGAAATGAGTGTTAATCTTGAAGAAAGATGCCTGAAGGGAAACATGATAACAGTCTTCTAATATGCAAAAAAAAATAAAAAAAATATAAAGGGAATGTGATCCTATGTGTTCTCAATGGCCACTGAAGGAAAGACAAGAAAAATTAGCTAAACTTAGCAAAAATTAATTAAAATATATAAAGTTGTCTATTGATGAAGGTTGTGAAACATTTGAACAGACTGCCAAGGGATTTTTCAGAATCAGCCTTCGTTCGCAATTTCTGAGAACAAGGTAGACAAACATCTATTGCAGATATACTTGATCATGCCTTGGTGAATAGGTTGGGCCTAGATGATCCTGAGGTCCCTTTAAGTCCTACATTACTATGACTCTGTGATTTTGTACCTGGATCCATTCAGAATGCACTGGAAGCAATGGGTAACTTGATATGGCACGGGTGTCTGCTTACATATGGCTAGACTGTAGCTGCTAGAAGAATTAGCTGGAAAAAAACCAGCAACTTAAGGCATGTTTAGACATATTTATGACTTGCCTGAATAAGCTATTTTACATTTAAAAACGAAAATATGAAAAAAAATATGCTTCACAGTTGGGTTAATGTTGTGGGAACAGCCTGATCTAGGGATGTAGTATGTTTCTAATTTTGTTTTCAGTAAATCCATTTTTTTTAAATGGGAAGCACAGACCCTATAATCTCTCTTGCTTTGAGGTTTTTGAGTAAGCTCTTTGATTGTGGACCTATACTAAAAGTCCAAGACATGTCTGCCTACCTGTCTTCATTCAGCTTAAATTTCCTGATGTGGAGCTTTTTTGCCTGCAAAGCTTATAGTTTAGGCAAATAAATAGGACATCTTTTAATGGATGATCCTTTAAAAGCACCAAACAAAAGGTGCATATGAATGTGTATTGCTGGAGGGTAGGGGTCCTAACACAAGAAAAGCTGCCTATTTCAAAGTTGATAACTTTGCAGCCAAATAAATAATAGGTTAAATGCATACGCGACTGGTAGGGGGGGCATGTGCCCCTGCCCCCCCTGAGCTTGGCCGCTGCCGGCTTCTGCAGGCGGTCACCCGGACAGTTGCCGCTCGCCACCCTGCCACCGCCAGCTTCTGCAGGCAATCGCTACTTGGCACCCCGCCACTGCTGCCCACAAACTGTGCCCTCCAGTCTCAGGAGGCACCTGCCTCCCATGGTTAAATGTATGTAAAAAGATGGCTAATGCTCCAAAATCTACAAAATTCAGGTCTAAAAGTTCTAGCTCAGAATGTTTTTGTTTTAATTGGGTGTGGGAAAAATAATTCAGAATTGTTTCACTCATCTATTTGTTTCAACTTTCCCTATCCCAATGCTCCTAAGAACAGGATTGCTGTGATCAAGTATACAACATTTCTGTTCAGGAAGATTTTGATTTAGATAGTTTAGAGATACCAGAAAAATGGTTTTGAAGGTAAGCTTGAATTCAGCCATCATTACTGCAAAAATAACTATTACCTTCTGTTCTTTCTATCAAGCGTCACACTGTGTCACACAATAAGTGTCTTACACATATACCCATGGTGTGTGTTTGCCCTCTGGAAGGCTTCAAGATGAGAGGAATTCTGTAAATGCAGCATTATCTAATTAAGTTGAAACTATGTGGATCTAAGTAAATATTTCAAGCAAGGGAAGCTGAATCTGTGGCCTTAACATATTAGGCAAATATCTACATCCTTCTACTTTGATCTTAAAATGAAAATACACAAGTCCAAATTTTGATCATGCTCTATTAATGTTATATATCCATAGTTATAATACATAACATACTAGATTTTATAAATTGCTTTTGTCATTTCATTGAGCATAGTTTACTTCTAATGAAGCATTTCAACATAATCATGGTTAAAGAGGGGAAACTTATTTCTGTAACTTGATATCAAGAGTCCATAAGTTTCATGCATTAATAAATCTCATGTGTGTTTCTGGCTCCAGCATAAAAGTGGTGGGATGTATTTGGGGCTAGGGACAGAACTAACACATAAACTGGTATAACTGATCGGAAACTGGTTAAGAGCTGTAACACAACAGAAATTCAATACACATAAAACATTTTCAAAATGGCCAAACCCAGTTTAAGGTAAACCTGGATGGATGTGGTATCATACTTAACTGATTTAGGTCAAACTGGTTTACTGAACTTCTGTCCTGAATTCCCTCCAGATTCAAGTTAACTCACAGCCCCCAGCATCACAGGGTGCTTTGCACCTCCCCTACAAACCCTCCCCCTGCCACCTTACAGGGTGAGAGAGGTTAGGCTTGGGCCAAACTGTCTACTCCAGCCAAGCAAGAAGGCATGCTCTAGTGTGACCTGGCTCCTGGCCTGGGCCACTGCAGGCATGTGGCTGCATTTCTGGAATAAAAATTAATGGCTGTTCACTTGCTTATCAATTCAATCTATGAAGCTTATACTAACCTACAAAAATTGAATTGATTCAGCCTCAGGCTTTTTGACTGGTGCACTTAGACTGGGAGTTGAGAAGACAACAAATCAAATGAATGACTTAGTTCATAAGTAAGGATCTATAGAATTTGAGGCGGCTGACTCATGATATTGTGGTTCAAGCATAGCCATCTCCTGGGACGGGTGGGACTTCTGGGACTCCTTGGCCAATCAGAGCCAAAGGGGGGGGGGGGGGGGAAGCCGCTGCTCTGGCATGATATCTCCCCTCTCCCTTCCACTGAGCTTCAGGACACCAGGGCTTCCTGCTGTGTTCCATTTTTGCAGTCCTCTTCCCCGCTCACCCTGCCACTTGCTCCTGAGACATTTTTGTGTTTTTTCATGGGGACCAGGGTTTTTCCACAGGGGACCTATCAATTTTGCAGTTTCTGTGAAAATCACAAACTAGGTAGGTCTCTATTCAAAAGACAGGCCAATTGTTCAACTCTTCATCTTAATTAAGGTGTAATCACCTCATAAAGCAACCTGGCCTTTCCGGATTCACTATGCACATTTTTATATCCAAAAAATTAAAGTTTAATTCAAATATAGCTCTATTTAACCTTTTTACAGGTTACTAGTTTTCTAAAATTATTCCTGACCTCCCCAATTTCAGCTGGATTTTTTTTATGATGAGACAAAACATGGACATGGACAAGCATTACATTTATAGCCGGAGAAATCCCACTAGACACTAGGAGCATGCCGGCATTTGTGCAGTTTCTCCTGAGGAAAAATGTTAGATCTAGGAGAAAGTTCTTCTTTCAATGATGAAAACTGCACTACCTGCAGGAACAAACATCTACACACTTCCCCACTGGTCCCTGGGAAGAGTTAAGCAGATGATGCTCCCTGCTCTTTGCCAGGCTGGATGACCTTCTGGGGAAGGTGCAGAGCCTCTCCCTGATACTCCATTCCTTCAGAAGGGAGTGATCCTGGTGGTCTGGGGAAGGCACAGGAAACTTTTACCTGACATTCTGCTTCTCCTATATACTGGGAAGAGTCAAGCAGCAGCTGCTTCCCATTTTTTTTCCTAGACTGGGATCACCCCAGTGCAGGAAGCAGGGAAGAGGAACTGGCTGCAGGCTAGAACATCTGTACATTCCCTCTTCGGAAAAAAAATTGGGAAATTTTCAGGGCTAGAAATTTGCAGAGCTAGAATTTAATGCCTGTCCATATACTATGTATGCTTTTCCAGTGCAGGCATGAAAGTCATCCAAAATAAACAAATCATTTAGATTGCTTTGCAAACTTCCCTTGCATTTTCTATCATGAGACCATTAGCAAGCATTTTTACTTTCAGGTATTTTGAGATCTCTTTGGGCAAACATCTTATAAACTTTCAGTTGTGCAATTCCTCTCTTAAAATGGAAGACATTAGTGAGAGAGAATTGTAAACATTTTCTTCTCTCATCATTCATAGGCCACATTTACCATCATTTGAAATTCAAACAGCAAAGCATAAACCAGGGGGACAGTGACCAACAAATAATAGAATTCATCATAAGGTGTAGAGTGGGTAAGGTAACTAGTAGGGTGGAAGTGCTAGACTTTAGAAAGGCTGACTTCAGCAAACCCGGGCGTTTAGTCAATGGCACACTGCAGAGTAAGAGATTTGGCAAGATGGGAGCCCAGGAAGGATGGCTGTGCCTTAACGAAATGATCCTTTGGGCACAGAGGGAGACAATCCCAATGCGGGGGAAAAGGGGGGAAGGGGCCAAGAGGCTTCCTTGGCTGACCAAAGAAATCCAGGCAACCTAAGGACAAAAGGGGGGCATATAAGCAGTGGAAAAAGGGAGAGATTACTAAAGAGGATATAGTTCAGCTCTTTAGTTCACAGTTGTAGGGAGGCAGTTAGAAAGGCCAAAGCTACTATGGAGCTGAGGATGGCATCCCAAGTTAAGGATAACAAAAAATTGTTTTTCAGATATATAGGGAGTAAAAGGAAGGCCCAGGGTAGAATAGGACCACTACTGAATGGGGAAAAGCAATTGGTGACAGAGGGGGGACAAGGCTGAACTCCTCAATGAGTTCTTTGCCACAGTGTTCCTAAACGAGGGGCAAGACAAGTCTCACAATGGGATCGCAGAGAGGCAACAGCAGGGCGCCAGACTACCAAGCGTTGACCCTGAGATGTTGCAGAATCACTTGGAAGGACTGGACGCATTTAAGTCGGCAGGCCCGGATGAGCTCCATCCGAGGGTACTGAAGGCACTGGCTTATGTCACTGCACAGCCACTGGCAAGAATATTTGAGCGCTTGTGGCACACGGGCCAGGTCCCAGAGGACTGGAAAAGGGCCAGTGTGGTCCCTATTTTCAAGAAGGGGAGGAAGGAGGTCCCAGGCAACTATAGGTCAGTCGGTCTCACCTCCATCCTTAGCAAAGTCTTTGAAAAGATTATTAAGGCTCATATATGTTAGTGCCCAGCAGGAAAAATGATGCTGAGGGGAAACAAGCACAGGTTCATAGCAGGTAGATCATGCCTGACTAATCTAGTCTCTTTTTATGACCAGGTTACAAAACACCTGGACGCAGCAGTTGACATCGTTTACTTAGACTTCAGGAAGGCCTTCGATACGGTATCCCACCCCATACTGGTGAACAAATTTAGAGGCTGTGACTTGGATGATTACACAGTCCAGTGGGTGGCAAATTGGCTAGAGGGTCGTACCCAGGGAGTGGTAGTGGATGGGTCGGTATCGATGGAAGGATGTGGGCAGTGGGGTCCTGCAGGAACCGGTCCTTGGACTAATATTCTTCAATGTCTTCATCAGTGACTTGGACGAGGGAGTGAAGTGTACTCTGTCCAAGTTTGTGGATGACACAAAACTGTGGGGAGAAGTGGACACACCAGAGGGCAGGGAACAACTACAGGCAGACCTGGACAGGTTGGACAAATGGACAGAAAACAACAGAATGCGATATAACAAGGAGAAATGCAAAGTGCTGCAGCTAGGGAGGAAAAATGTCCAGTACATCTACTGCCTAGGAAATGACCTGCTCGGTAGCACAGAAGCGGAAAGGGATGAACACGATGAACATGAGTCATCAGTATGACGAAGTCATCAGAAAAGCTAACTGCACTTTATTGTGCATCAGCAGATGCATGATAAACAGAACCAAGGAGGTGATATTTCACTTCTATTGGGCACTGGTCAGACCGCAGTTGGAATACTGTGTGCAGTTTTGGGCACCACACTTCAAGAGGGATGTGGATAACCTGGTAAGGGTCCAGAGAAGGGCCACTTGTATGGTTAAGGGCTTGCAGGCCAAGCCCTATGAGGAGAGACTAGGGCACCTGGACCTCTTCAGCCTCCACAAGAGAAGGTTGAGTGGTGGCCTTGTGGCTGCCTATAAATTCATCATGGGGGCGCAGAAGGGAATTGGTGAGGCTTTACTCACCAAGGCGCCCCTGGGGATCACAAGAAATAATGGCCATAAACTAGCAGGGAGCAGATTTAGACTGGACATTAGGAGGAACTTCTTCATAGTTAGAGTGGCCAAAATCTGGAATGGGCTCCCAAGGGAGGTGGTGCTCTCCCTTACCCTGGGGGTCTTCAAGAGGAGGTTGGATAGGCATCTGGCTGGGGTTACGGTCATCTGAACCCAGCACTCTTTTCTGCCTATGCAGGGGGTCGGACTCGATGATCTATTGAGGTCCCTTCCGACCCTAACATCTATGAATCTATGAAACTAAACATATAGCAGTTACATAATGATTCTATGAGGGCTGTCCTATAATCCTCCTTAACATGAATTCCATTCCATGGGCTGCTATGAAAAGTACTGATCAAGAACTACCAAAAACCCACAAAAGTTTGATGATGAATCACCATCTCCCATTGTCTTCATCCAATCCAAGTCCCCCCCATTAAAGCAAGACTGCCTGGCTGGCAGCCAAGGAGCAGTTCACATGCAGATCCCCATGCTCCCACCTGGCTTCTATCATCCCCATTATTCCAGCTGTTGCAGTGGCAGCAGCCGGGGCCTTTGGGGAAGGATAGCATGGCAGGAGGCACAGAGAGCTTCCTGCCTGCAGAAGGGGGTAGGAGGAGAATCACTCACTTGGTGGTGGTAGCATGGTAGTGGTGGCAGTAGCAGCAGGGACAGCCTGTAACACTGGGGAGAGGGAAGGAGTGGGTTCATGCTGCTCACACAGCAGTCGTAGGGGGTGAAGATGGAATTGCTTGACCAGGGGTGGCAGCAAGGATGGGGAAGAAGGAGGGAGAGGGGAGAATTCCTTGCAAGGTGGTATAAGTGGGGCGGCTTATTCAGTGCAGTGGGAAGGTGAGAGAAGTAGGGTTCTGCATGTGGCTGGCATCCCAGGGAGCCTTTGTAGCCTGCAGCACGCAGTTCCTGTGGTGTGCAGCCTGGGGCCCCAAAACTTTGTAATGTGCAACCCTTGGAATTTGGACAGCCCTACATTAAAGGACTGAAATACAGTGTCAGTGCTTTGCCAGCTAGCGTTAAATGCCCATCATGATGTAGTTTCTAATTCTTTAATATTGTATTGCCATTCCCTTACTTCATTTATCATCATCTTTCAACTTTACCCTTTCAGATACTTATAAGGCAAATAATGACCCTATCTTAGTCATAACTCAGCCAGACTTCGCACATTTTATCACCATTAATCTTCCCTCATAATTTAGCCTATTCATCCTCTAATCATTTTCACTGTTCTTCTCCAAACTCCTTCTAGTCTACCAATCTCTTTCTGATTATTAGGGATGGTGAAGCAAATGCATAAGATGCAATGAGATTAAAAGGATTTCACTCATCTTGTTCTCAATTGTTCTTCCTCTGTAAAAACAGACATCATCTGCATCCAAAACCAAGCTGGACTCCTATTTTACTGCAGTATCTTATGATGTCACCAAGGACTATGGGGCAAAAACAGAATCATGAACCTAGTTATTAGTCTACTTAAAAGAGGGTATTTTTCATTGTTTTAAAGTTGATTTATCAGAGATTTTTAAGTCTAACGGAGCTGCATTTAGTTTTCACTCATACTGGTGCAGTTAGCAAGATGGTAACAAAGGTTGTGTCAACACTATGACACAGTGGTACAATATGCTTTAGTCTGTACATGTTGGTGATCCTATATTTCTAAGGAAACGATATCTGTTCCTATCTGCAAAGGCAAAACCAATCCTAATCCATGTTGTTTTATAGGTAAATCCTGTATGTCTTACAATTTCCTTTACTTGATTGTAACGATGGATGCTTACACAGCTTACATTTTTTGTGCGACTGAGCCCCTGAAAGTGCTCTACAGCTATGACATAACATATGTGCACAGCTGTAGAGTGCTTTTAAAATGGCCAATTGTGCGAAAAATTATCCCTGGACAAAAGAGGTAATAGATGAAGGTGCTCTAAAGCAGAGTGCCTTAGGGAAGTTGTGTTTCCTCCAGGATCTATTTTTCACATGGGGCTGCCAGTGGGGAACGGACCACGAAACTGCTGGCTGCTTTGCCATGGCTGCAGCTGGTGGGGAGTGGGGACAGGGTGGAAGAGAGCACCCTTGCCTTGAGGGCCTCTTGCCTTGCCTTGTGGTACTTGGCTGCGGTATTGGAGGGAGTCAGGCCAGGCCTGCAAGGTGAGGGGTGGCTCCCTTCTTCCACCCCTCACCCAGGCTTCTTGACAGTGGTAGCACAGAGCTGCTGGCTGGTTTGGTGTGGCTGGAGCGTGCGGGTGGGGGGGGGTGGCGGGAAGGTCAGGCTGTTGGGGAAGAGGGCAGGGTGGAAGAGAGCCCCTTTACCTCACAGGTCCAGGTTGGCTTACCCCAATACCCAAACCAGGGTAGCTGGGGAGGTTTGCAAGGCAAGGGGGCTCTGTTCCATCCTGCTTTACTCCCTCCCTGAGCTGCAGCTGTGGCAAATCAGCCAGCAGCTCTCTGCTGGCTGCTCCCTCCCTCCCTCCCCCTTGCTGACAGGCACAGAGTGGAGGGAGAGCAGGAACTGGGGGGACGGGAGGGTCAGCAGCCTCCTCGGAAG
>NW_005842835.1:298258-322399 GCF_000455745.1 Alligator sinensis
CCACACCAGCTAGCCAGGGCCAGTGCAGGAAGGCTCCAGCCCCCACCCACACCCCTGCCAACCAGTGAATGACTGTAGCACAGGGAGGATCTAAATTGGAATGTGCTTTATTGTAGTTGGTAGTTTAATTATTTTTTTCTTAAAATGCTTTTCAATTCATGTTTAGGGGGACAACATAAATGTAAAAGCATCCCTACTACGATATCATCAGAAAACTAACACCCGAATATCAAAAGGGGCTCAAAATGACTTCTTACTGCCAATTATGTTGGTTGTGTACATTTTTAGTCCATCTAACTTGCACAGGGAAAATAAGTGTCTCAGGCCTCACAATGGCATCAGTTTTTGATTCTCATGTGATTATACGTACACTTCGGTGTTTCAGCTACAAAAGCATGCAGGAATGTTTGAACTCTAATAGAAGTTGAAAGGTATTGAAAAATATGTTACTATAAAAATTTTGTAAAGAAGCAGCTCCAGAAGTTTGGGGTCACTACATGTTGCAATCAACAAGGAATTCCAGCAAATTTACTTGTAAGCTGCTGGCTTGTAGTCTTCCAAATAGTCTTTTGACAGTTTTTAGTGAGCTGGATGGGGACGTGGAGGTAGGGGGATGGAAGAATGCCATAAAACAATCCACGCACTCTTACCTTCCGTCTGCATAGTCTGCATCCGCACCTCCCCACCAGACATCGGAATCATCTTCTTCAGCATCAGCTGAATCAACATTGTCACTTTCATCCGTTAACGGACAGCACACAAACTCCACACCACGGAACTTGTCAATTCCACAGGGCAGCAGCATTCCGTAATCATGCAGATTCATACTCTTTTCACTACAGGACTACAAAGAATAAAGAGAACAACAACAATATTGTTACACAACAAGCTGGCCAAGGAAAAGCTGGCATAGACTTTAAGAAAACAACAGAAGTCTGTACAGCCTCCTCAAGTTGCAGTTAATTTATTAATTGGACTTTGTGTTGTTGTGACAAACAAATTAATTGTGTGGTCATTTGTGTTATACTGCCTACTGGTGAGCCATTTAAAAAAAAGCTTTGTTCCTTCAGTTTTTCCCCTCTCCTAGATGAGTTTGCCCGTCATACTCTGGCACATCCTATAACCTCTCACCTGAGATTTTTCTGAGAATTGTGTTGTGAAAAACAAGACATAGGAGACTGCTTGCCCTGTTTATCCAGTTATGTTGATAAAGACTCCATTGAAAAAGCAATTAGTACATCAAACATTTGATATGTTGGGGTTTGATACTTCCTTTTAGGTGTAATGGAAAATGGTCTATTTTTAAAGAAAGTGCACTTCCAATTTAAAAGGTGGCACAAGGTACTAAAAGACAAGGCCACACAGAACATGTGGAAAAGAATGCTGTTAAATAGCCTAACAATTCTTCTCTAGGCTATGCCATTATAAGCTAGGGATAATACTACAGAGATAATATACATATAGGGGCTGTACACAAAAAGTGGTAATTTGAACCTCCACTAAGCTCTCAGTTTACCTTTAAAATGGTGTGGAGTAAGATATCATCATTTGGGCACATCATGACACTCACAAAATTAAGTTTAACTTTATCTTAAACAAAATGTCACTGACTTCTATGGTTATATGCTCTATGCTTAGTATCAGTTGTCCTTTCCTATTCAAAGCCTATCATCTTTCTTTTTGGTCTATGCCAACCTTTTGTATATCACAACAATTCTCATATTAGACCAAAAATTCTTTTGGGGCAGAAGTCATGTTCAATTGTTGCATGGCACATGGCACAAACCAACAATATAGAAGACAAAAATCAAGCATTAACAGTAAAGTGTTTGTTTAAAAAGAACAAAAGGTAGATTAAATCTGCCATATGCCAGGTGGGACAAAAATTTATGGGGCACGAGTTATCCAAGCGGGTAGAAGTAACATTACAGATGTAATGTTCTGTAGTAGAACAGCATTCAGGAATCAGCTCAATAACACAGTGGCTTTTTATGAAAAGTGTTGTAACAGAAGCAGAAGGCTGAGGAGAAGAAATTGTTGAAGGAATGTCAGACTATAGAAGGGGCTGTGGATAAGGAGTGGCTTAAAAAGCAAGGTGCCATCCTTATGATTCTCCCTTTGCACTGCTTGACACAGCCACAAGGAGACAACACAGGGACAGATCCAGGTGCTTAAAGCCTCCCAACTAAGGAAAGAAACCCACAAACACTACAACTCGTGTGTAACACACAGCAGTTTACAGTATGGTAACAGCAAAGATATGAAGCCTCAGCCTTAGCTTTATATGACATGTCAAGTAAAAAAATAGTATCACTTATGAAAACATACCATATTGACTTGAATACAAGTCAAGATCCATTAACATGAAGAAAAAAGTTCCTTGTTTTAAATTTGCATATGAGGAAATTGCATTAAATACATTGCCCACCTTTGAACTGCCGCTAAAAACAGCATGTGCTCAGTCATGGAAACCAACTATGAAGCTGATTAAATGCAGCCAACACTGACCATGACTATAAAACACATAGCAAATACGGGGCAAATGTTGTGATGGGAACCTACTTCAAGGATAGGTTAGTACAATCCATCTAAAGAAGATATGTGGTAGTGCCCAATGAGCACAATCCCCCTCAGTGTCAAATCTTTTTCAAGTCATAGTGAGCCACTACCACTGCACACAAGCTGAATACATTTTGACTTCCTCTTCACTCTCACATCTGAGCTGCACCTTTCTTTCCCATTTCCAATTATTCCTGTTTCTTTACCAGCCTTAAAGATCTGGCAAACATCACCAAATGGAGTCCCAAACAATTTACCCAGAAACTCTCTGTCAGCTCCTCTCTCAGCATCTCACATAATTAGTGTTGCTGCACCCTCTGTGGGGCGGACCTGGACCAGGTTGCTTGCACTTTAATCTTAATATACTTTTTTTGAGCATCGTAGGGCTCCTGACAAAAATACCCAGTTCCAGTTCTGAGTGTGGGGGAGGAAGGGGGCTAATTAGCACATGGCTCCTTTGTGTGTATGTGTGTGTGTGTGTGTGTGTGTGGGGGGGGGGAAATCTGGAGTACACACATACTGAACAGTGCTGAGCTGTGAAGCCCAGCCCAGTGAACTATATTGTAAACCATGAGCCTTTTGGTTTTGAATTATTATCATGCATAGTTTGTACTCTCTCTAAGTAGGTGCTAAAGAGCTACTTAAAAGTGTGTTTATGGAGTACGTGCACTAAATCTTGCAGCATTTGCAAAAGTGGCAAAAAGTAGCATTTCTTGGTGATGGATACTATATGCAAATTGCTACAGATGTTTATTCCAAGGTCAGTTTTTCAAATTTTCTATTTCTTTCCATGTGCTCAGGGACAGCAGGGTCTGACAGTAATGAGGGGAGAAAGGGCTGCAAGGGGAAGAATCTAGTCGGGGAAGGGGAAGGCAAAGAGGCACCTGACCCTGCAGATTTATTTTCCCTACTGTAGCAGTTGGAGGGGGGACAAATTCAAGGCAACCTTCCAATAATTAGATTCTATACCTGGAAAATTATATCACATTTATACATTTTCCATATATGGAATCTCATTATTGAGAAGGCATCTTATAAATAGGTTTGCCTTATGTTTGAGTAAATATGGCAATGCACTACACAGGAAGTTTCCTCTTTTCTCTAACTTCAATCATCAAATCACTACCATCCATTGATAAATATTTAAAAACGAAGCTTCATCCTTTCTGTTCTCCCCAGATAACACTGTTCTAACTAGACTTAATCCCTCCCTCTAAGAAAATGCTATAGCTTGAAAAAAAGTATGGTTAGGAATCTGTAGATAGTTATACCTCTTTCGCAACCGTGTGCCAATGCAGGTGGGTTTCACATATATCCATCCTTTCCTGGTGAAGGAACTTGCACTTATCTGGCACCAGAAGGGCATCACTCACGAACTCACCAACTAAAAGAAAACAATTTGAAAGCTTCACATCACTCAGGTTCTCTCAGAATTGTAGTTTCTAAAACTTAGTAATGCACAAGATGACCTTTAATGCATGGGGATTAGCACAAAAATTTCCCTTATGCCCAGTTACTTAATAATTGTACTTTACCCTTTTTCCTGAAGAGAAAGGTGAAGATGTGCTATATGTACCTTTAAGGAAATAGGACACTGGACTAGAAAGTCTACATAATTCCTGTGTTCCTAATACAACATCTTCTAAACCAATTAAAGACGTGTATGAGCTGTACCATAAAGTCTGTTGTTTCTGAGATCTTATTTAGAAAAAACATAGAGCACAATTCTAAAGAATTTTGGAACACATTTAGAATCTCTAAATACAGAGCAAACCTATAATTTACTAGAAAATTCTAGAATGACTTACAACTATTTGGTAATAGCTGTTTTGAGTCATTTAACAAATCAAGAACAGTTACTGTGTCACTTTTCCCACTTAGTCCTTTTTCCATATAGTTTTATCAGTAAGCCAGAACACAGATTAACTAGGAAATTTAATGGAACTATGAAATAGTATAGTAGTTCTAGAATTATTCTTAAGTGTCAGTATTATCTAACAGTCACATCTGTATATCCAGTAAATGGGGTAAATATTGCCTCCCTCTCTTTTGGGCACCGTACTTGGATTGGCCAAAAGTGATCCACTTGATACATAATTTTAAACAATCCACAGTAATGAAAAGCACACTAGGGAATTATTATCTTCAAGCTTTGGTGTTTCTGATTATGGAGAAACACTGTTGATGAGCAACACTATGCATTATAACACACCCATTGTAATTCTGATTTATTTTGCCATTGCATTTTTCTTTTTAAATCACAATGGTACCAGGCACTGGAAAATAAAAATACTCATAAGGAGCTTTGGTGAACTATACAGATATTGTCTGGATACTGAAAATACATGGTTTGGCTTATGTATATTTATCTACTCCCAGAAGTATATTTGCTTCTAGTAAGCTCCAAGAGAGCTCAAGTGCTTGCATTCTAAATGAATGGTCCAAGAGCTGCCTGCTGTAATAATGGTTAAATGAGTCAGAAAGAAGTAATTAAGTATTTACTACTATGCAGAGGGTCATCTGAGGCAGTTGATGGGCTGGCTCTTGAGAATTACTTCTCAGCTAAAAACTCTGCTTTAAAAAAAAGGGAAATTTTTTCAATATCATAGTTCAGTAAATGTAGGCATGGTCTTTTGGTAGCCACATATGATATTTGTAGCAGAACTAAAATTTCCCCCTGCATTTCTTTGCTTGTGATTTTAAGCCAACAAGGTCTAAAGTCAGAAGATTTCTGGGAGAAAATGGGTTTTATTATCCTTGTGGGCAAGACCATAATGCCTGCAATTTACTCACAATAACAGTAAAGTTATAAGGACATATTATCCTACATTCAAAATGAGTCTGAGAGCTCCAACCACATAAATGGATTCATACAAACTACAACACAAAAATCCACAGCTACTGTGAAGCATATTCAGTCTTCACTGCTGCCTGGTTTTATATTCAAATTTTACGTTGACACTTCAGTCAGTTCACCTTATTTTTAGCTATAGTTGCCTTTGCAGAAAAACAACTAATTGCTAATACTTCAACATGCTTAGGCATTTTAAAGGATGGAGGTTCAAGAGGGTAGCAAAACACTATCTTTTAAGAGCAAAAGGACAGTAGTTGCATTTTTGAAACCTCTATAGTCAACAACAGTTCCCCAGGATTATGGAGCAGTCTTTTTTACCATACATTTCTTTAAAATCACAGAAGTCAATATGGAAAGCAGATTAGATATATTACTACTTTCTTCACCAGCCTGATGGAAGATGAGAGTACATTGTTAAAACAAACAATCCCTGATTTAAAAGCAAAGTATACAATTATTTAGGAAAAACAGTATACACAACTGCATCTCTCATACAGTAATTATATTTTTATATTCAATTACTGAATGGGGTGCCTATACAAAAACCAGCCGATTGCAATAACTGTCTGCGAGCACAAACATTTAATTTACATTTACACTGTAACACTGTGTTTAAACTAAACAGGGTGTTAATGGTAAAATTTTCTGTTCAGCATATATGTCTCTAATTCAAGCAAAAAAAGTAAACACTGACATACCACTGAGTTACAAAAGCCAAATATACTATGAGGTATTATATATTGAGAAATACACTATAATTGAGCTGAAATCGCAGATAATGGCCCAGAACTAAGAGTAAGTAGTTCGGTTCCTTTTTCAGACCAAAAAATTAAGCTAATCTAAAAAGAAATACAATTTAATTTTAAGCTGTGCTAAAGGAACATTAGGGGAAGCTTTCATTTGATACATGAACTAAACATCTAGTCGACTGTGAAAAATAAGTTAAAAGTATATGGGTATATAGTACCATGCCTATAGAAGAGATTTAGGGCTAATCTGTATGGCTTTACAATCATTTCCTTATTTTGATTGAAAATGATCCTCTTTTCTTTGCTTACTGTTGCACATCAATTATTCCTTCTCCTCCACATTTACTTTATTTTAATAAGCACCTTGTAAGCACCTTCAGCTTTTGAAACCCGAGTTTGATCTTTAACTAACTGCCTAATGCTAAAAACATTCCAATCATTTCCTTAGTCAATTTGCTGCAGGCAAACTATACACCTCTGCTGCTGCTTCAGATAGCAGATAAAATTCACCATTCAGGTTTCATTGTGGTTTCAAGAGGTTAATGTTAAAGCATGAAGAGCTAGAGCAGAAAAGCAGTAAGAAGGAAGCAAATATTAAGGCAGTATATCATAACATGCCTACTTTTCAGAGGAAAAGAAAACCCTGTATTATGAAGTAGTAGGCAACCATCAATCCTCTGGATCATGGTGTCTTGGCAGGTGCCTGATTTATCTGTTTGTGGCTGACAAGCCAAATTCAAGAGCGACACAGCTTGCTACAAGTATCACAGATCCATATGTTGACTAAATTGGAGTCCAAATCTGTAGCATGTTGCTTTCTTCTTTCTTGCTTTGTTTCCATCTTTTGGATCAAAGCCGCTTTATATTGAGCTACACCCAGGCTAGGGACAGACATTACACACAAAGTGATCAGAAACTGGTTTAAACCTGTAACAGAATAGGTGTTCAGTGCACATAAACTAGTTTCAAAATGGCTGAAACCAGTTTGAGATAAACCTGGCTGAATGTAGCATCAGACTTAACTGATTTGGCTCAAACCAGTTTATACAACGTCTGTCCCAGACCCCTTGCTGGTTTAAGATAAACCAGACACCCCCAGCATACTCCCTGGGCTTGGCAGGGCTCTCTGCTCCACAGCAGGGCTGGCCCCTACTCTGTTCCCTGGCTGGAGCTCCAGAAGAGATTTGCAGATGTCACAACCCAAAGTTGTAATTTTTTGTTTTGTGTGTGCTTTGGCACCACTGAATTATTTTCCCGCTAAATTACAGCTTCTTTGCATGCTGGAGTTTTCTGCTGTAAAGGAGAACCCCGGTGCAAGGGAGAATTTCCCGCCAATTTGTAGCTTTCTTTGCATGGTGCATTTCTTTTGCATCTAAGAAATGCTCGGTGCAAAGAGTTCCCACCATTTGTATTTTAATTCGAGCCCCATTATTGGCTTGTGTTAAATTATGCACACATGGCGGCTAGTGATTGGCTTGCTAGCCGTATAAGAGGCTTGGGTGGTTTCCGCCCAAGTTGGAGAACTCCGAGGAGGACCCCCGCAAGGGAGAACTCCACGAACACCAGGAGGAGGAGACTTCACGCTGTGTGAAGATCTCTAAGCGCTGCGGAGCCTATCGGACCCAGCGCATTTAAAGCAGGCAACAGGGGTCTGATCAGCCTCTAGCCTCTCCCTGTCACCGAGCGCAATCCTCGACGTATCCTCTTCCCTGCGCGCACAAGGACCCACAGAGCAAACTTCGTGTGAGTCTATTCAGAGCTCTTTCGGTTCAAGTACTTTCTTTGGTTGGTGCGATGGGCTCGCGGTTTAGAGCCTCCAACCGGATGGGCTAGAAGAGTGTTCACGGGAAGGAACTCTAGTCCGCCTCTTATCTTTTCTATCTGCAACTGTAACTCAAGCAAGTTTTCCTGCCTGCCCTGTGACCATCTTTGGTGTAAGTAAACAATCTTTAAATCAACCACTACGCCTCTGTGACTAATTCTAGCCCGTAAGTGCCTTGCCGCCGCACGGTCTCCTCTGACCCCGCGTGCCCGGGCTGCTGGCCACAGCCCGCGTGCGCAAAGACGGGTCCACATATCGCTCCCGGCTCGCACATGGTGACACAGCAGGGTTTGCCTGGCTTCCCCCTGCCCTACTCCCCCCGTCGCTGCTTAAGCAGGAATCCTGCCCCCTCTCTCCCATCTCCCACAGCCTGGCCCCAGCCCCACAGACCCTAGGCATGTGGTACGCTAGCTAATGCTGAGTGGTGTCTGTGCGCGTCTCTCTCCAATTTCACTGGGACCGGCAGACAGAACAGTGACTGCTGAGGGCTATTTGGAGCTAAAGAACAAGTCAGCCACTAAGCTGTTTAAGAAGAGTTTGAAGTAATGGAGAGAGCTTGCTGATGAGGTGATAATCACTGTTATCATCCCCCTGCTGGCTTGCTCGCCTGTCAGTTTGCTGCAGACAGTACAGGCAGTCTTCGACTTATGACTGAGTTTCGACGAATGGCACTTAGGATGTTTATAAATTGACCCCGTTTCGACCTTCTGATGTGGGTTGGACTTTACAATGCTGGATACAACTGCATCCAGCTGGTAAGCATGGTGTGATGCAAAGGGAGGGGGAAGGGAAGAGATGTGTGTGTGTGTGTGTGTGTGTGTGGGGGGGGGAGCTCAAGCCCCCCTGTTTGAGTGGGGGAGATCAAGCCCCCCCGTGGTGATGGAGGGGCTAGGGCTGAGGCTGGGGCAAGTCGCTCATCTGGCGGCTCCTGCCGCTCGTCTCGGTGGGCATGGGGGGGGGATGTGCCCCCGGATCTGTGCAGTGTGGTGTGAGGCGGGGTGGGGTAGGCAGGGCCAGCTGCCTCCAGACAAGTGGCATGCAGTGGTGGGAGCATCCCCCCCGCCACACGGAAGAGCCACAGCTCCATCCCACGCCTGCCCTGTCCCAGCTGGACGAGCAGAGGCAGGGCATGGGGGAGGCATGTGCCCCCAGATTGAGGTGGGGCAGGCAGGGCCAGGGCTGCGCTCTGGGTGGGTGATGGGGCCTATGTGGGGGCTACAGTAAGACTGCCTGTATAAAGAAGCAGAGAGGGAGGTTGAAAAGCTCTGTATCATTAACAGATGCATGTACTACACACACACCCTGCCTCAGAGTGCTAGCCCAGGGCTGGGGTCTGGCAACACTCCCACCCCTTGAGCAGCCAGTGGGGAAAAGCCTAGAACCGTAGAGGCAGACCTGCCTAATCAGAGGTCCTTCTGGGGCCTGGCCACGCCACACCTAAGCACAGTACAAGGGAAGGGAAGACTGCTCTAGCACCCCCTGGTTTCTAGCTTGAGCCACTTCAAGCACATGCCTGTATTTCTTCAGTCCACAGGGAATGTCTGTTCAGTTACAAACCAGTTCAACCTAGTCAGGTTAGACTAACCTGCAAAGATTGAATCAATCGAGGCTCAGGCTTTTTGAATGTCTGTCCCTAGCCCCAATGCCAGACATATACGATATCAAATGGCATTCTGCTTGCTCCTCCCAGCTTTCTGACGTTGAACAACTTCATATAATTTTTGCACACACTGTGGTAGCACCAGAGAGGGTGACCCTGCTTTCTACAACCATCTTGAATATCACTATACAAAATATTCCAGGGGATACAGTCTTCTTTCATTCTCCTGACATGGCTGATTCATCATGACCTGTACTTGCGAGTGGTTTCTAAGGGTGCACTCTAGTGCCTCTGTGTTTAGTATCCTGCCTTCACACTTTATTTTCAGGATCTTACACAGACAGCTCATGTGGAAGCTGTTCAGTCTCTTGATATGCCTAGCATCTGTACTCCACATTTCTGAACCATAAAGCAGGGATGACAGGACAAGTCTCATAGATTTGTATCTTCACCTTAGCTGATAGTCTGCTGTTATTCCATGCATGTTTCTGTAACAGCCCCAAATTCTTAGCTGCTTTTCCGATTCTGTTAGTCAGTTTAGTACGGAGGTCAAGATTCCTGCTGCTCATAGAACCAAAGTAGCAAAAAACTATCAATGGCACCAACCAATTTATCCTCCAGAGTGATGTTAGATATTGGTGCTTTCACCCCTTGGTACATAATTAGTCTTCTTGAGACTAATTGCCATCCTGAACCTCTTGCATGATTCAGAAAACGTGCCCAAGAGATGCTGCAGGGAAGTTTCACTGTGGGCAACCAAGGCTGTGTCATCGGCATACAGGAAATCTTTCAGAACCAGCTTTTACCTTGGTTTTCACTCTAAATCTTGAGATGTCAAACAAACCATCTAGTCATATTGGAGGATAAATGCTATCATTGTTGTCCTTAAATGCCTGTAGAAACAGGAATGAAAAGTAGCTGTTAAAAGCATGGGGGCTAAGACACACACCTGTTTCACTCTGTTGCTGATGTAAAAGGTGTCTGATTCTTTGTTTTCATACATTACAGTTAACTTAACACAATGAGCAAATGATGTTCAACAGTTTTGGAGGACAATACACTCTCTTCAGAACAGTAAATAGGCCTTGTCTGCTAACTGTGTTGAAGGCCTTCAGACTGATGAAGACAATGTACAGTAGCATTCAGTTTTCTCTACATTTCTCTTACACTTGACCAAAAATATCATATCAAGGGTGGCGCGTCCTGAGTGAAAAGTGCATTGACTTTCAGGATTGTTTTTTTTTCCACTTAGAGATTGCACCCTAGGGAGCACGATACAAATGACAATTTTTTCTGACGATGTTCAACAAAGAGATACCTCTATAGTTGTTATAGTTGCTTCTGTTCTCATATAACTGTACAAACCTAGCATCTCTGAAATCATGTAGTACTGCTTCCTCTTTCCAACAGAGCAGTATAACTTCATGAAGCTTTCAAAGTAATTCATCACTGGCACATGTGTAGATTTTAGCAGGCAAACCATTGTGCTTTAATGAAGTAGTTCTTTCATAGAAGTGCCTACTCTGTAGGCAGTAACATTTTACTGGCTGAAGAATTATCCTCAGAATTTTAACAAACAACCTGACCAAGCTGGAGAGTTATTTATTTAAAGCAGCAACTTCTACCCACACTTTTGGGGTGGGAGTCTTGACTACAGAGCAACAGCATTAGGAAGGAACAACACATATAGTATCTGGAAACATCACTTTAAACTAGAGCAGTGATTCTCAACCAAGGTGTTAGGCCACCCTGGGGTGCCACGAGATCCGTTTAAGGGTGCTGTGGGGTGCTGTTCAATATTAGCAATGTTATACCTACATCACCTACACCTACATTACAACATAAATCCAGAAATTTCAAATAGGAATCCAGACCGTCAAAAACATTCTGACCCACTGTGGCTGTACTGAGCACTTTGCAATAGAAAAATTGCTCTATTATTTTTCTGTACTCCAAAAAGGAGTGAAAACTAAGAGCTTGTATTTTCTGAGAGGTGCCTTCAATTGAACAAGAGACATTTCAATTCTGAAAAGATTTAGAACAGCTGAGGCTGTTTCACTTTGTATTTTTTTTGTTCTTTTTAGTCCCTCTCTACCTTTGCTCGCGTGTGCATGCATTTATTTGCTTTCTCTTTATTTAAATTTGCTATTTTTTTAATTGCTCCCAGCCAACTATAGTTTTCTCCTTCTCATTAGTTTGCCCTGCTTACCAGCAAGTCACTACCCAGAGGCTGTTTTCTCAGCTTGCCCCCAGAAATGTATAGTATATAGTGCTGTGCCTGAAGACATCGAATAAAGGGTCAGTACTATTACCACTACCACTACCTCCAGGTACTCCTCTCTTCATTTTATAATCCCTCATCTGTTTTGGATTCCTTTGCACTAATTGAATTTTAATTGTACTTTTACATTTTACAGTGACCCAAGTACTTTCTTATAAATCACATACACTATTAATAAATATGCATATGCAAAATACAAACACAAAACAATTATCAAATGCCCAAGTCAACAAAAATACAGTTATAATTACTATGATAATTATCAATTTTACCCAAGTTAGTATACTCATTTTTGCAATGAATGCGTAGGTGCAATAATAAAGCACCTCAGTTTATAGGCTTTTCAGTCTGAAAACAAACAAAAACTTGGCCAAGTGAATTTTGAACATAAATCAAGCCACAATGTATAATAAATCTTGTTTCACCAATGGGCTTTATTTTACCATGTTATTTACAGCTCCTCCGTTCTTCCTTTTGTAATAATTAACGCTGCTTCCTCATGACTCAAGCACTCGGATTAGGGTGTGTATGCATTTTTAAAGGAACATTTAAATAGCTTTTTAACTTAATCATTCTTTAACTTCAAACTATGAACACTATTAATACAGAATCATGGCAGAGTAATAAGTCTCCAGCTTTATTTCCATTCTTCAAGTACCACTCTTTATTGTTATATTCTTCACAAAAAGCCCTAATTACAAAACACAATTATGTGACATTTGTAGTAGGTTTCTTGGTGGTGCCATGCTTTGTTGTATCATACTAAAGACAATGATTCACATTTTTCAAACTGACAAAAAAGAGTAAGTTTGGGATTGACCCCATTTTTCTGAACTACCTGCATATTTCATAATTTTCTATAGAATGCTCTTCTCTACATTTAGCGATGGTGACGGTATTCCCTTAGTTTCAAAAGGGGACATTTCACCTCCCCAATCTTGAACATGCGCATCTGTCTCTAAGCTCTGGACTCTGCTGAGTTCACTGCAGACTGGGGGCTGGGTGGGGTGCAGGATGAAATAGTCCAGTTTTCACCAGGAAGGCCACATTTTAAACACCTGTCCTGGTGTTCCACAAAAAAAGAGCATTCCATTTCACCAAAACCACAGAACACCCAGGATATACAGTTAAAATGGAACTGTCTGAGCAAAAACATGATTCACCATCATCCTCCATTTAGGACCCAGGACATTACAATGGTTTTGATTTCTGTCTCATGGCATTTATAAATAATTCAACTTTGCAGTAAACCATGGGTTAAAAGTTGGTGGTAATAGGGCCAGGACCCAATGTATCCTATTTACTAATAGCAATTATTGGTAAAAGTGGTCTTAATTCCAGTAGGAGTACTTACAGGACTGCATGTTTGAACTCCCAGATAGTGAGGGCTGCAACATCTAAAAATTAGGAAATTCCTATAATTCTATTAAATAATTCAGTCTGGTCAGTAGTAAGAGTAGACAGAAGCTATTATTGTTCTGGTAGCCATCTGATATACCACACTTTAGTACTTGACTCTTTCTAGATTAATTTTACATTAGGCAAAAGTTCTCAAAAACGAACTCCTATTTGTGGCAGACAGGAAGCCTTGTTCAAAAAACAGAATATTTAGAGCACAGCAGAATTTATTGCATCAAGATCTAATCTCTATCTAATGAAGAATTAGGTTTATAGTCATCTGATCAAAAAGGCTATTAAATCCTCTCTAGGAAAAAAAAAGGCTCAGCAACTGAGCACACTTTAAGAGGATGACTGTCCTATCTGTTTAAGTGGCAGATATGACATCAAGGCAAAAGAAATCAATAGACATGCTATTTTCTGCAAGATGCAGTTTTGATCAGCAGATTTTCTATCCAGTCTTGAAACAGATTAAATGTGTGGACAAGCCCAATAAAGTAAATGCAGACAGCAAAGATAAGCAGATAAGGAACTGGGGATAAAGCAGGACCTGTGACGAAAACCAGACATGGGGTAGAAGACTGGGTTGGGATCAGGATACAGAAACAAATTAGGTTAAAGCTATGGCTCACAATTTTGATATGATATCATATTGGGACTAAAGTGTGAATCAGAATGCAATACACAATGCTTGAAAATTTGGCTCTGGCCCACATCGTAAAAGTTAAAATATTTTATGAGGCAAGATTTCAAGTGACCACAAAGAGAACAATACTCCGTTCATAGCCTTCTCATCCCCCACTAAAACAATTTTAGAATGCTTATGTATTTAAGGGAACTTACAGAAGTTACATTTTTCGTGCAATGAAGCCACTGAAAATGCTCTACAGACGTAATGTAACAAACATGCACTACTGAAGAGTGTTTCTCCCCAACCCTGGCCCCAGCTCCAGGCACAGCAGCCTCTGCTGCTGTCAAGATGCTCATGCGAGACGGGGGGAGAAGGGAGGGCCCCTGCCGCTCAGTCCTGGCCCAGTTCCCCCAAACACCCAAGCAGGGGTATCCAGGCCAGGTCCGAGGGGTGATGACGGCTCCATTTCGTTTCCCCCCACCCCAGCTCCAGGTGTGGCAGCCATGGGTGCTGCTATAAAGAGCTTCAGGTGGGGGAAGGAACAGAGTCCCCTCTGGCCTCAGCTCTAGGCATGGCAGCCTTTGCAGCTGTCAAAACACTTGCTTGGGGAGCGGGAGGGATGGGGAAGAGAGTCCTCCCTGCCACTCAGGCCTGGTCCACCTCCCACAAAGAGCAGGGGTGGCTGGGCGGGGGGGAGGGGACACATGGCAGGGGGAGCTCTGTTCTTTCCCCCCTCTTCTCCAACCACCACTGACAGTTGCCAGCTGGCAGGGAGGACAGGGCTGGGGAGAAGGGTGGTCCAGCAGTCTCCTGGGAGACTGCTGGAGCCCCTACTACCTGCTGGCCAGAGCCAGGGCAAGAAGGTGTTCACCCAATGGTGTTCTAACTCATGGTGCTTTGCATGTATCTAGCTAGCTATAAAATCTACTTTGAGTTAGTCTATAGTGTGCAAATCTACCCTGCCTTCTACAATAGCTCTGTGTATTTCTGGACTTTCCAGTATTTTAAAACTGTGTGGCTGCTTTGCATACTTGCAATTTAGCTTTGTATCCAAATACATTAGTATCTCATATGGATTCATAAAAAGTAAGTTAATCTCTTAACTAAAGTGCATTAGTTAATCAAAGAAGTATTATCAGTAGTTAGCAAACATTTGCTTAGTTTTGGTTACCATATCTTTCAACATTTTTTAAACTTGTTTTACCTTATCTTTATTCACAGCCTGGAAGAGGAAAACAAGTTTTCTGGATGTTTTAATTCCCACTTGGTTTCTCAGGTTTGAAATCAGACACTAGAACTGAATGTGTTTAATAAATGAATGGTAAAATATTCTTTCTGCATCCACAGAATTGGCTATTGCTATCAAAAGCTGGTTTAGTGTTTCACTGAACAATGGCTCTAAGTGCTTAGCCAATGCCTTCCAACAAGTCAGCCATTTGACTTTCTTTAAAGCTTCAGCAGAAAATACATACTGCTTGAATATGATTATTCTATTTAATTTAAACAGTTTTCATAGATTAAAATAAATTTAGACACTAACACATAGGTTACCATAGTTTTTGGTTTATTAAAAAAAAAAAAAGACTTAGGGTACCATTAGGTAAAGCAATGAATGTTAAATAGGCCCCTGCAGGGCACCTATAGCCTTAAGGGCAAATTGTGTGGCTCTCTTCCTCCCCTACACCATGCCCTAAGCCTCACAGGTGGCATCCTCAATGAAATGTCCTTTCACTTGCTTAAGCCCCCTTCTAGGGTTCTTTGACCCTCACTGGTCCCACACACACAGCCTCTCACTAGGCTCTGGACCCTCGCTCATCTCATCCTACACACTCTATACCCCACTCAGCCCCTTTTCTTGGCTGGGGAACACTCTTTGGGCCTTGAGACCATATCCAGTAGGGCTCAAGGCTTGTAATGCAAACTACAGTATCAAACGTAAAACAAAGGCCCCTTGGTTGTGTAAAACCCTTCCTTTCCTGCATTGGGAAATAGTCTTTTGTACCCAGACCTGCAGAGTTGCTCTGTTTCCCCTACCTTCCTGGGTCCTTCAGGAGCACTTCTGCCCTGCTGCAGAGATCTCCTCTCCTCGGGCTCTCAGGACTAGACTACCTGACAGGATCACGCACTGGGCTTACCTAGCCCCAGCCTGGCCCTCTTCTGGTCAGGTGAGCCTCCAATCGGCCCCCCCACTACCTGGAAGGTGCTTCTCAGGCAGCTTCTCTCCTTCAAGTGGCAGGTACACTACACTGCCCTGCTACATTTGCATATAAGTAAACCTCATTAAATACATTGTCTATCCATAAACTGCTGCTAGAAGCAGCACGTGCTCAGTAATGGAAACCAGCTATTAAAATTGATTAAATGCAGCCAACACTGAACATGCCTATAAAAAACACATAGCCCATATTTCCCAGGACTTATGACAAGAACACCTGGTTCCAGTCATAAGCAGGGAGCTAATCACCACATGGATCCTTTGTGGGGGTATCTGGAGTAAACACACATACTGGGGAGTGCTGGGCTGTGGGGTCATGGCTTGAAACACTGGGGCGCAGCTCAACAAGTTACATGATAAATCATGAACCTTTTGGTTTTGGATTAACATCATGCATAGTCTGTTACTGTGTATCAGCAGGTACAAAAGCGCTGCTTAAAAATATGTTTATGGAGTACCTATACTAAAACTTGCAGTAGTTTGCAAAAAAATAAAATGTGTTAATTCTGGATGAATTAAACCTATAATAAGTGCAAATTACTATATGCACATTTATTTCAAAGTCAGCGTTTTCATATTTGCCCCCAACTTCCATGTGCTCAGGGAAAGCAGGGTCTGAAAGTAAGGGGTGGGGAGAAGGGGGCATCTGACCCCCCCATATTTATTTTCCCTGCTGTAGCAGTGGGAGGGGGACAAATTAAAGACAAACCTCCAATAATTAGATTCTATACCTGGACAATTATATAAAATGTATAATTTTTACATATATAGAATTGAATTATTGGGGGGAGGGCATCTTATATTTGAGTAAATACAGAAAGAAAAAAATCTTCAGAGAACTTAGAAGATGTTTATTAATTTACTCTAGCAAGGAAACCGACAACATAAAACTGTGCCATGAACCTACTTTAGATTGAAACTTACTTTAGACTGAATTAAGTTGTAGATCTTACTATTCCAATCTCTTATCAGAAAAAAATGTTGAACAAACATGTTAATTTATATGAAGGGATAATCTTGTAATTTTTTGATTAAATTCATTCATCAGTTTAGATTCAATTCTTACAAGCAATCTAAGGGTAGTAAAGTAATATTTTAGCATTCCATAACAGTCTGAGTCATTTACATTTTTCTGATGGAGTATTAAACTTAACTTCTGGCTAAAAGGTTGCTCCAAAGGAAATATTCCTACGAGAACATTCAACTCATTATCTATAAATCATCATTATCTTTAAATTATGACATACATTTTAATAAAATATTATTTTAGGACTTTCAGAACATGGCATATTGACAGCATTCAAGTCTGAACTGTAAGAGCAGAGGCAAGAAAACCTTCCACTACCATCCTGCTAAGGTGCATCAAAACTTGTATGGATGAGCTATCTTTAGGGGTGGTGTAGCACTTTTAAGTTTGCCTTTATGAATTAAGCTAGTTATTATTCATTTATATAGCAAAATAAGTATTTTTATGATACTTGTGATGTATGGATGAATGAGTGATTGGTAAAAACAGGGTAGGCTACATGTTAACAAACAAGTTACCAAATGGTGGACTATGCTGAGAAAAGGCTGAAGATGCAGTTCTAAATCCAATCTGTACCAGGCAAGAATTGCGATAAGCAGAAGAAACAAGATTGAAATGTTGCAGGTAGTATCTTTAAGGCTGAAGGCCCCGTCTGCACCTGGTATGGCCTACAACAGTGATAATGGAGGAATGTGGTAAACAGAGTGTTTAAGGATCAACACCTGGGACAGACAGTGATGTGTGATCCTAGCCACTCATCAGGATGGAAAAGTACTGGGATTCACACAAACGAGGCACAGAGTCAGGAAAGGTGGAACCGGTCACCAAACACCAACTTGATGCCCCCTGTAGAGGAGTATCAAGAAATTGGGTAACACTCTATATACTTCACTGGAGCTCAGACGCATCTGTATAAGGCCCTGCAGCAACAGACTTTGGCAAGTATAACATTTGCAGAGTAATTGGGAGTGTGTGTGTGCAAGAGGGAGAGGGAGAGGGAGAATGTATGAGCGCTCTTTTGAATACTGTAATCAATAAATGCGGCATCCTGCCTTATCCCCCTCATTTGAGCGATTGTTAAATTGTGTAATAGTGGGAGGGGGAAATAAGTTCTAACTTTTCAAAGCTTTGGGATATTATGATGACTGCCAAGGGCTCCCATTCATGCCAGCTGTGACAACATTATTTATTATCTTGACCCCTGCTCAGTAGACACCTACTCCAGGGCCCCAGGCAGACATTAGACTTAAGATACAGTTAACATGGCCAATCTCCAGCCTTTAAAAACTCCTGTGTGCACCAAACACTCCCCCAGCTGAGAGCCTCGATCAGATGATTGGAGTTGCCCACCATGCACCCCCCACGGCTGGGAGCCCCTGTCAGATTATCAGAGCTCTGCACCACATGCTTCCCTGCCTAAAAGTGCATCATCAGCTGACAACACCGCTCATCCAGTGGTGCACATGATATGTGCCCTCAGCTGGGAAGTCCAATCAGCTGATTAGGCTCTCAGCTAGGGGAGCACAGGCAGACAAGATGCCGCAGAGGAAACCCAGGATTTGGCTCACAGCACATCAGCAATATGGTGTAATGGAATCTGATGTGGGATTCCAAATTGCACCACCTGCTATGCATGTATGCCATGGCAGGAAACGTGACTGTTTGGATCTGCATCAGATCCCATCATGCTTTACTTTAACGTCTGTCAGGCACCTAGAACTCTGAAAAGGCAACTTGTTCAAGGTTTTATAATCTCTTCTAACAGAACACAAGGTGTATTTTAAATGTTTAAATATGATCACCCAAAACCCTCTGCAGCCCTGCATGTGGAGCCCTTGATGGAAGTCAACTGTACCTCAACATTTAATGCAAGTGTTTTTGGGCGTGATGGTCAAGATTGACCAAAATGCAGCCTGCAGGCTGGATCTGATCTACAGAGCTGCATCATCCAGACCATGAAGATGTTGGCTTGTGGGGCTGCCTATAGAGCTGGAAATTTGGTGGCTGGAGCAGCAGTGGCTGATGTGGATCCACGAATGGCAACAATCAATGCTGTTACCACCAAATTCTAGCTCTGCACTCCAGATCTAGCCCATGAGGCCAGATAAACTGGGCATCACTAATCTGAAGCATAACCTGAGCCACGGTTTTACAATGCTGCTAGAATGCACTTAGGATTCAGTTGCCTATCACACAGTGTTAGTAAAAAGCAGTATTTATATGGCATTAGAAATGTACACTGTTTCCAAAATGATTAAAACATATTCTCTGCCTCCACTAACCACTTTTATGTTTCTGTTTAAACCCGAAAAAGTAAACAGAATATTAAAAAAACTATCTTGTAAGAATAAGGGAATTTTTGTTAAAGATATAAAAAATTTAATGTATTTTATTAAATAACCTTAAAATATCTTTTTTGAATGAGCCAAATTCACATCTAATGAAATTCCCTTAAAGTTAGCAAAGCTACCTTAGTGGTGACGGTGGACCAGTGTCATCAATATAGAAAAAAATATGTTTCAATTAAGTTTATCTTGACCATGACCAGCTATGATTCACCTGAACTGCTGTTCTAATATAATGGCAGTCCTCAGTCTCTATGTTACCAAAGCCATTTTGCTCATCACTGACATTAAATAATATAACTTTTCTTGCAACCTGTGATGCCCGGTAATTTGGGAGCACAGCTTGTTCTGGGTACGGGACATATAAAAAAACCCAAACAAGTGATTTATAGCAGAAGGAAGTTAAAAAGAAACTCTGTAAGAATAACTCTGTGAGGTGGGGACCATGTTTATATGGTGTCAAACACAATGAGACCACACAGATATTATGTGCTGCCATTAAAAATAACGAACAGGTTTGGTTGGAAAAAGTCTGATACCTGGACATTAAACTATGGACACAAAAACATAACTTTCTGGTCAATTTTAATGCAAAATTGCACAGACCCTAGCTGGCTTAATGAAATATAAAACAATTATAATTAAGACAAATGAAAAACAAAACAGTCACATGACTGTGAAATATATATATATTTATATATATATATAAATCACTTTTTCAAATATATTGGGAGGATGAAGAAGGCGCCGGGTAATGTGGGGCCCCTGCAGGATATGCGGGGCAATCTGGTGGTTGCGTCAGAGGATAAAGCGGATCTCTTTAACCAATTCTTCACCTCCGTTTTCTTGTGCAGGGAACGGGACTTCCCTGCTGTGATAGAAGCCGGACGCGAGGGGATCGCCTTCAGACCTCAGGTTGGGGAGGACCGGGTTAGAGAGCTTCTGGAGGGGCTGGACGCGTTCAAGTCAGCGGGTCCGGATGCTCTCCACCCCAGGGTGCTGAGGGAGCTGGCTGGGGTTATTGCAGGGCCCCTGGCACGGCTCTACGAGCGATCGTGGTGCTTGGGCCAGGTGCCAGATGATTGGAAGGTAGCTAATGTGGTCCCCATCTTCAAAAAAGGGAAAAGGGAGGACCCGGGCAATTATAGGCCCGTCAGTCTTACCTCAATCCTGGGGAAGCTCTTTGAGAAGATCATCAAGGAGCACATTTGTGATGGGCCGGCATCCGAGATGATGCTCAGGGGCAATCAGCATGGATTTATTAGGGGGAGATCATGTCAGACCAACCTGATTGCCTTTTATGATCAGGTCACAAAGGCCATGGATGCAGGTGTCGCGGTGGATGTAGTCTTTCTGGACTTCAGCAAGGCCTTTGACACCGTCTCTCACCCCATCCTAATTAATAAACTAGGCGACTGTGGCATAGATGCCTACACGGTCAGATGGATTGCAGATTGGCTGAAGGGTCGCACTCAGAGGGTGGTGGTGGATGGATCATATTCGACTTGGGGGGAGGTGGGTAGTGGAGTCCCTCAGGGCTCGGTCCTGGGCCCTGCGCTGTTCAATGTCTTCATCAGCGATCTTGATGTTGGGGTGGAGAGCAACCTGTTTAAATTCGCTGATGACACCAAAATTTGGGGGGAGGTGAGCACGCTAGCAGGGAGAGAGAGATTGCAGAAGGATCTGGATAGGTTACAGGGGTGGGCAGACAGGAACAGGATGCGTTTCAATACGGACAAGTGCAGGGTGCTGCACTTGGGTAGTAGGAACCAGCAGCACACTTATACGATGGGGAACTCCCTACTTGAGAGCACGGAGGCGGAAAGGGATCTTGGTGTCATTATTGACTCCAAGATGAACATGGGCCGACAATGCGAGGTCATGGTTGGCAGGGCTAACCGGACCTTGTCGTGCATCCACAGGTGCATCTCGAGTAGAGCCAGGGAGGTGATCCTCCCCCTCTATGCGACGCTGGTCAGGCCGCAGCTGGAGTATTGTGTCCAGTTCTGTGCGCCCCATTTCAGGAGGGATGTGGACAACATGGAGAGGGTCCAGAGGAGGGCCACCCGCATGATCCGGGGACAACAGGGCAGACCCTACAGTGAGAGACTGCGGGACTTGAACCTATTCAGCCTCCACAAGAGAAGGCTGAGGGGGGACCTGGTGACCGTCTATAAACTCACTAGGGGGAACCAGAAGGGTTTGGGGGAGACGCTGTTTCCCCTAGCCCCTGCTGGCATAACAAGGAATAATGGGCACAAGTTGATGGAGAGGAGGTACAGATTGGACATCCGAAAAAACTACTTCACAGTCAGGGCGGCTAGGAGCTGGAACCAACTTCCAAGGGAGGTGGTGCTGGCCCCTACCCTGGGGATCTTTAAGAAGAGGCTGGATACTTACCTGGCTGGACTCATTTGAGTCCCGTTTTTGTTTTTAGGGTGAGTGGTTTTGTTTGTGTTTTTGGGTTGTTCTCCCGCCCTGGCGGGGGGTCGGGCTAGAAGATCTATTAGGTCCCTTCCGACCCTGAAACTATGAAACTATGAAACTATGAAGTAGTAGAAAGCAGCCAAAAGACCACTTAGCAGTCCAAAATGGGATCAACTGAACCTTATATCTGTGTCTATGAGGGACTCTAGCCAATTAAACAAAGCATTGGTTAAACCCTTCTAGTCATAAAATACTGTTACATAAGAGGTTTATTCTCAAACCTTAGCCCTTTTTTCCCCCGTTTATACTTCAATCATATATGTAAATAGGAATTTCTGCTCACTTTGCTACTTTTCTGCTCGACTGCATTTTATAATGAAAACGTCTGTTCTTCCCTTTTCAGACTGAGTGGAAGTGCCATTCAGATCTTACATACCATACAAATAAGCAATGCATTTGTTTAGATGCAAAAATCTTTTAATTATCCTTCATTACAAGCTCTGGCACTTTTAAAGATCCAGCAATATAAAATTATTTTAAAAATGCCACACAGCATCTAATGGTGGATTCATTTAGGTTTCAAGTTACATTTCTAATTTTTTTCTTTAAGGAGAAAGCTGTTTCTTGTATCCCACAGTGGAGGGGAAAAATTACCCTCCCTTCCTTCTCTCACTCATGAACACACAGTAGGAGAACTCTGCCAGTGTTCATTACCTCTTCCAGGTCACTATAGCAAGATCACTTGAAAAACCTTCCCTGTCATTTGTCCCTTCCTCTTCAAAAAGCAACCATTCTGGTATGCAAGTTTTCTTGCAGTGATGCAAAACCCCTGTACCACAAATCACAGCACAGTCCCTCAAATATAATATACCTGAAATGAGCTGCAGAACAAGCTCTCAAAAGATCAATGGGACTGGCAGAACTGTGAATATCCTAGGCTCATAGGTCATAATGGAAAATCTAGCACAGGAAGATTTGGGCCCACAGCAGTAAAAAGAGGCTCTCTTATAAGGACTTGAACTGAATCTCTAGAAGGCAAATACTACTTTATCTGTACTGGGATACAACCAAGTTACAGGAGACAAATCATACCCTACCATGTCCATGCAAGAACATGCCACTACAGTCATGCCACTGCTATTTTAAATATACATACAAGTATGTGTATACACCTGTGTGTATATGGAGGTTGTGGGGGAGGTAACGGGTGTCTCCGCTGTTTTAAATTAGATTTATTTGCAATTATTGTGTCTGCTGCTATTTTATGTAAAAAACTGTGACAGTTATTCTAACAGAATGTGTACTAGTAAAAAAGAGACACACAAATACTACAGTATTAAAAAACAAAAACAAAATCACAAACAAGTGTATGAACCAGGGTGAGGGGAATGGGGGATCAAGATCAGGGCATTCTGACCTTTTTTCATAGACAACCTTAGGTACAATGTAAAGCCAGCAAGCTCTGATGTGCACTGTGTAGTTTTGTATTTAGAGTTTTTCTTCTAAATATACCTAGGATTCTTATTCTTCCAATCAGCATAAAGGTGATTTAAAATGCACACACATCCTTGTCAAACACATTTTCTATAGAATCATATCTCATACGCAACATTTCATGCATTCAAAGAAAAAGAGAAGGTAAGTCAAAGGTTTGTTGAACCCCATAAAAAGCATATGGCATAACATTCCATCTGGAGGAAACAGGATTCGTACATTCAGTAACATAATTCTTTAATTCCTGGTTATATCACTGTGTCCTAAGAAATTCTCTTCCATAAAGACTGTTTAAGCCATACAGATACTTTGGATTTATGATCTCCCTACACATCTCCTTGCTTCAGCAACACATGGCCAAGCACTTACTAGTGCCATTAAGGATAGCCCATTGCCTACAACAGGGGTGGGCAAATACCCCTGCAGGCCAGATCAGGCCCATGGCAGATCTTTGTCCAGCCTGCGGCATGTCCCTCGATCCCGCCTGGTCCAGGAACCAGCCAGCTGTGGTGTGTCCTGCCACCCCCTGGGAATGCAGCAGGGCTGGGGCGGCTCCACAGCTGGAATGCCTTTCTGCCACTGCCACTAGCCCCAGCCCCGCAGTACTGGTGGGTACCCGTGCTCCCCATGCCTCCTCCGGGCTCACCCACCCAGGCTCAGTAGTGGTGGCGTGGGACAGAAGCTGTTGCTCAGCTCGGGGGGAAAAGTGGCCTTTCTCCCTTGCAACTGCTGCCCATTC
>NW_005842835.1:322469-324297 GCF_000455745.1 Alligator sinensis
CGGGCGGGTTATGCGAGAAAGGGCGGGAGGGGCCAGGGGAAAGAGCCCACTTTTCTCCTGTGCTAAGCAACAGCTTCTGTCTCATACTGCCGCTATTGAGCCTGGGTGGGAGAGCCTGGAGGAGGCACGGAGCACGTGAGGTTGGGGCTATGCTACACGGGCCCCCACTGGTATCGTGGGGCTGGGGCAAGCTGTGGCGGCAGTCCAGCCCCACTGTGTGCCCGGGGGATGCAAGATAAGCCATGGTTGGTTGTTGTGGAGCAGGAGCAGGGCAGGAGGACTGGGTCGGGGCTGTGCCCAGGTTCTGGCTGATCTGCTCTGGGTCTGGAGTGGGCGGAGGGTGCAATGGGGCTGCGCAATGTTTGCAGTGGCAGGGATGCGCCACAGGGCTCATGGGCTCTGGGCTACTGTGGGGTGAGGGCTGACCCCACCCCCTCAGGGAGCGCATATGGGGGTCCCATACATACCCCAACCTACTCAGAAGCCCTCCACTGCAAACCCCACAACCATACCCTCCCCACACACAATCATACACCCCACAAACACTGCACAGACCCCACCCCAACGACCTGCACACCCCTCCTGAAGTATATCCAACCATCGCCCTGTAAGAAAATTAGGGAGATTTTACAAATGAACTGTTAATATTTTACACACACACACACACAACCCAATTCCCACACACACACACACACCCCCCCCACAAACCCACCATACCCTCCCACCCCCACACCACACATACACCAACTTTCCCCCACACACCCCATACCTACCCACCCATACCCCCTCACCCCTACACAGCCCCCCACAATATACAAGGGTAAGACATCATTTTGAGCTATTACACAATCACCTCCACATACACGATACAAACACATGCAAATTAGGACAAAAATACTTTTAAACAACATTAAAATATGCTATTGTGGATGTTTGATTTTTAGTATATAATTTGGTTTTTTTTCCTGATTCCAAAATGGCAAACCCCCTTCCCAAAAGGAGTACTTCTGGGGGCAAGGGGAAGGACTTCCAGCAGCAAAGGTCAGGAGCTAGGGGGCAAGACTTCCATTCCCAAGATGGTGACCAGGGGGCAGGGCACCTAGCAAAAGGTGGGGCTACCCTTGTGTTGGGGCTGAGGGGCTGTGTGGCCAGCAGCCCGGGCACGTGGGCCGGGGAAGTCGGCATGGTGGACTAGAATTAGGCACTGACGCGTGGAGGTTGATTAAAGATTGTTTTACTTACACCGTAGATGGTCGCGGTGCAGGCAGGAAAACTTGCTTGGTTACAGTTGTAGATAGAAGAAAAGAAGAAAACTCGAACGATGAGAGCTCTCTGAACCGATACGAGAGTCCGAGCTGTGACTCTCAATGAGCACGCAGGGTAGGGATACGTCAGGGATTGTTCAGTGACGGGGAGAGACTCTTGATGGCTGATCAAACCACCATTCGGTTTGAGATTTACGTAGAAATCCACGAGGTAATCGTGGACTCCTTGCCGGAATTCTCTCGGATTTCTCCTGGAATTCTCGGAATCGGGGTTCTCAGGATCCTCCTGAGATTCTCGGAGATCTCCGACTTGGGTGGAAACTGCTCAAGCCTCTTATACGGCTAGCAAGCCAATTGCTAGCTGCCACGTGGGAATAATTTAGAAACCGCCAATAATGGGGAACAAATTTACATACGGGTGGCAGGAACTCCTTTGCACCGGGGTTTTTCTCTCTGCAGCTGAGAATTGCACCGTGCAAAGAAAGCTCCATGTGGCGGGAAATAATTCTGCAGTGCCGAAGCGCACACACAATCATTGGGTCATGACATCCCCCCTTGCTGAA
>NW_005842835.1:324307-342165 GCF_000455745.1 Alligator sinensis
ACTCGGGTCGTCGAAAGCTCTCACAACTGGTTGTTGAACTAAACGGGGAAACGCAAAATTAGCTAACATAAAAAGTTCGTTCTCCAGGGATCGAATTAAATAATAGCCGGCACATACACATGAGCACATAACCAGATTCATAACAAAAACTGCACGAGTAGGGCTTCAGTGGGCGTCATGGAGAAGGCGCACGTCAAGCCCTCGCTTTTGCTGATGATGTTGTCCCTCTGTCTCTCAGGGCTTCTCTCCGCCACGCGCTCCAAGTCCTGAACCTGTAAACAAAACTCTCAGAAAATAAGTTAACGTATATCAAAATATTTACAAAAACCCGCACACAATAGGGCGGTTAATTAAATGCACTACCACTTCCCCAAAATATATAATACAGATGTTTAAACACGGCTAGAGTGGAGCCGACTCTCTCTTGCACGATCAACCAGATGAAATCGTCGAGGAGCCATCGTCTAGCTCTTCCAAATAATGAAAACTCAACTCATAGGCCAATCGCCATTGGCCTGTCTCCCCCAAAATCCGAAGTTGCCGTTTATCGAGTCCAGAACGCTGTAGGAGGAATCCAAACATGAATCGCTCCTTTGGTGTTCTCTGTGGCAACAGCGGAAGATTGGATTCGCGATGTCTTGCGCCTTGAGCCTCGGTCGGGTGTCGATGTTCCCGATCACTGGATATTCTTGGCTCCATCAGGATACGCAGTCGTGACAACTGACGAAGAAGATTACTCACGGGTTGGTCCTAGCCATGAGGCTAGAGCCTCATCGGACCTCATCCCAGATTCTCCACAAAGCTCCTGTAGCTCCGCCCAAACATGAGTGCAACAGGTGGCAGCGCAAACTGTACCCTGTGCATCAGTCACTGGGTTGATCGTGGCCACAGGATGAGCTGTTACTTCGGGAGTCAGTGCTGTTATTGCTTCTGGCAGGAGGGGCGGGTGCACTCCTCCGCTCAATTCTCCCTTCCGTTTGCAAGAAGGCGTGGTAGCCGGAAGCGACGCTACGTCGGTGGGCAGGGTCACTGGCTGAACTCTTGCGAGTTCCTCCGAAGCTCCACACTTCTCTTCCGGTTCTTCCATGCGGTCTCCCTCTTGCTCGGTGCCATCTTGGCGTGGCGTCTCAAGATTTTCTTTCGCAGCCGCCTCTGACTGCTTGAACGGCCATACGCAGCTGGGCTCTTAAACCTGCATTTTTCTGCATCAAATCAGTTATAGTACGAAATGTTGCAGTTAACATTCTCCCCTTGTCACATTTCGGGGCCACCCTCTCATCTGCAGCGCGTCCCTCTGTCTCCAGATCTTCGTGGAGCTTGGATAGACACTCGCAACCCCTCAATTTAGACACCACCATAAAGGGGGCGAACCGGTCGATTGGCACCGGTTCTTCACTCTCCCAAGCACATCTTAGGCAACGGGCACACTCCTGGGTGAGGGTCGGGTATACTGCGCCTCCCAGGTTGACTCTGGCGAGGGACACAGTGTCGAGGGGCCTAAACAGGACCCGCTCATTATTCATTATACACCCGAACGCCGCGGGGTGAAGATACACTTCCCTCTCTCTTGGGGCTCCGTCTTCGGAAGCTCCCTCTTCTCCCTTTAGCGAAAGATGTTCGCTGATAAACCTTTCATCCGTTCCACCCGCCTGGTGGTAAGCGATATGCATCTCCAGTTCCATGATGTTTTCTACTTGGCGTTTTCCACTGCGCCAAGGGCAGTTCTTAACTAATTCTAGTTCTATCGTGCTTTCCCCATATCCCATCCTCGTCGCCATGTTGGGGCCGAGGGGCTGTGGCCAGCAGCCTGGGCACGTGGCCCGGGGAAGTCAGCACGGCGGACTAGAATTAGGCACTGACGCGTGGAGGTTGATTAAAGATTGTTTTACTTACACTGTAGATGGTCGCGGTGCAGGCAGGAAAACTTGCTTGGTTACAGTTGTAGATAGAAGAAAAGAAGAAAACTCGAACGATGAGAGCTCTCTGAACCGATACGAGAGTCCGAGCTGTGACTCTCAAAGAGCGCGCAGGGTAGGGATACGTCAGGGATCGTTCAGTGACGGGGAGAGACTCTTGATGGCTGATCAAACCACCATTCGGTTCGAGATTTACGTAGAAATCCACGAGGTAATCGTGGACTCCTTGCCGGAATTCTCTCGGATTTCTCCTGGAATTCTCGGAATCGGGGTTCTCAGGATCCTCCTGAGATTCTCGGAGATCTCCAACTTGGGTGGAAACTGCTCAAGCCTCTTATACGGCTAGCAAGCCAATCGCTAGCCGCCACGTGGGAATAATTTAGAAACAGCCAATAGCGGGACACAAATTTGCATGTGAGTGGCGGGAACTCCTTTGCACCGGGGTTCTCTCTCTGCAGCTGAGAATTGCACCGTGCAAAGAAAGCTCCAGATGGCGGGAAGTAATTCTGCAGTGCTGAAGCACACACACAAATACTCATTAGGTTATGACACCTTGCAGCCCTCAACATCTCACCAAAACTCATTAAGTGGCCCTCCAGTTGAAATAATTGCCCACCCCTGGCCTACAAGCAATTAAAGGACTACTGATTCACACTGAACCCAAGCAAAAGCAAGTACTATTCTTAATGCATCAGAAAAATGTTTCATACAGCTGAGCAAATTAAAAACCTCCCCTTCTATTGAGGAAGTCTACCTTTAATTTTTATTAGAGCACTAAGAAATCATGGAGTTCTGACAGATTCATTCAGACAAAAAGCTAAATGAAATGGGTAAATTGCTGAGCTTCATCTGTAGCTGACTAAGAAGTTACGCGCTTCACTTTTAGAAGAGGATTTGGCCACAGTGATCCAAGTATTTATTACCTCCAGAATGGATTAGTGTAATTCAATCTATACAAAGTCTGCTCACAGGAGCAGAGGCTGCTGTTGAGAAGAGTTCCCAGACCAAAACTATCTGCCCATTGTCAAGATCGAATAGCAGTGGCTCAACCTTACAGAATGGTGGGCCAGCAACCAGGCTGCACTGCACACCACCATTTCCCTCCAGTGCGCTGCCAGATGGAGGAGAGGGAGAAAAGGGAAGTGATTGCCAGTGTCAGAGGGGAAAGATAGACGGTGAGAAGAGAGAGAGAGAGAGGGGAAGGGAACTCACTTCCAAGTAAGCAGTGCCTGCTTGGCGAAGGACAGAGTAAGCAGCACCTGCCCTAGGGGATGGGAAAAGGAGAGGGCAGGGGGGCTGCTGAGGGCACCAGCTGCAAGTGCACGGCAGAAAAGGAGGCTTGTCAGGTTGAGTTGGGCACTAGTTATCCCCTGCGCTACAGACCTCATATAGGCATTCTGGGGGCCAAATCCAGCTGATCGTCTGTCAGTTGATTTCATAGATTTCATAGACATTAGGGCTGGAAGGGACCTCGGAAGATCATCGAGTCCAGCCCCCTGCCCAAAGGGCAGGAAGTCAGCTGGGGTCATAGGATCCCAGCAAGGTAAGCATCCAGTTTCATCTTGAAGGTGTTCAATGAAGGCGCTTGAACCACCTCCGGTGGCAGGCTGTTCCAGACCTTGGGGGCTCGGACAGTAAAGAAATTCTTCCTTATGTCCAGCCTGAAATGGTCTTGTAGTAGTTTATGACCATTTGACCTCATCATCCCTTGGGGCGCTCTGGTGAACAAATGTTCCCCCAGATACTGGTGGTCACCCCTGATAAACTTGTAGGTGGCCATCAGATCACCCCTGAGCCTGCGCTTTTTCAGACTAAAGAGCCCCAGGGCTCTCAGCCTGTCATCGTAGGGTCTGCTTCCCTGACCTCTGATCATGCGCGTGGCTCTTCTCTGGACTCTCTCAAGCTTCTCCACATCCTTTTTGAATTGTGGAGCCCAAAACTGGACACAGTACTCCAGCTGCGGCCTCACTAAGGCCGAGTACAGGGGGAGAATGACGTCCCGGGATTTGCTTGAGAAGCATCTATGGATGCAAACCAGCATTTTGGTTGCTTTACTAGCTGCAGCATCGCACTGCAGGCTCATGTTCATCTTGTGGTCAATGATGACCCCCAAGTCTCTTTCTTCCATAGTGCTAGCCAACATAGCACTGCCGACCCTATAAGGATGCTGCGGGTTTTTCTTCCCAAGGTGGAGAACCTTGCATTTATCGGCGTTGAACACCATCAGATTCTCGTCCGCCCACTTGCTGAGCCTGTCCAGGTCAGCCTGGATAACCTGCCTGTCTTCTGGTGTGGATGCTTTGCCCCAAAGTTTGGTGTCATCGGCGAACTTGGCCAGTCCGCTTCTGACTCCAGTGTCCACATCATTAATGAAGATGTTGAACAGTATGGGTCCAAGGACAGAGCCTTGGGGGACCCCACTGGTCACAGGACACCACGATGAGTGACTGTATTTCAGCAATGAATGTGACATCAAACGTGGAAAAGCAGTCTTTCGCTTGCAAAATAGTGTGACAGCTGAAAATTATGTCTGCGTGATAAGGTGTTTGCTGAAGGCTCTATGAAGATTAGACCAAGTGTTTTTCTGTCATTTGTTTAGATATTAAGCTATATGTTGTTGCTAAGAGCCTAATTACATTTTAAAATGTAGTAAGGCCTTGTATAAAGTAAGGCCTAGTAAATTTAGCAAAGCCTTGAAGTAGTAAGACCCTGTGGCATAGTTAAAATTAACCTTATAAAAAGAATGCAATGCTTGTATTGCTATTGGTCAGTTTAAAGACAGTTGAAGTAAAAAGAATCTGAGTGGCTATAAGTTATCAGCACAGCTCAGAAATTATAAATTGGCTGGCACATCCGGAAATCATTCAGTAGGAAGTTGTAGCTCTGTAAAAGTAGTACTGATTTAAGATTAGCTGCTGGCCTGGATCAGTGGGCTCATGGACTTCAAGGAGCCCAAAGACTGAATACCAGGGTCCTTCCTGGTACTCCTCAGACAGTGCTGATTGGGGACACCCGACTTCGCTGAGCTTTACAGAAGAGAAATTTGTTGTACGTCAGGCATCAGAGGGGACTGCCGATAAGTTGCTGATGGGAATTATTATTGTCTGTCTGTTTTGTTATCTGTGCGTAGTCGTGTTTTTGTGACCATACTCTCAATTCTGAACCCTCCACAGGCAGCTGGGACACAGGTATTCCTTCTCCTCCAAGCTTCCACCCACTACCTGAGTAGGGTATTTTGGATTACTTTTTTCCAAAGCAATAGTTACATTTTCCCATGTCGCATCTTTTTTTGTTATTTTTCCATCTATGCTTCCAACCCATCCAAGAGACTTTATAATAATCTAATTAGAATCTACCCTAATTTCTCTTGCCTCATTATTTCCAGCCCCTCTCAATTAAGTAGTATCTCTTGAATTTTGCTTACTTGTTCATTTGTCCAAACAGGATCACGAATAAAGGATATTGACATTGATTCAATTGAATACTGAAGTGCCCGCTGGATATCATCAGAACATTACCTAGCCTGTAAGAATTTGCTGCTACTGAGCAAGCAAATAAATGCCACTCTGTGACTCCTCATGGCTGTTCCCCGGGTGGGGCAACTCTGAAAAATCGGCATTATGCTGGAAATCACATTCCCCACCAGCAGAGGAGAACATGCCTATCCTTGTCCTTCCAACCTAGGAAATGCATGAGATGTGGCAATGGGGTTAAACTATAACACAGCAGACTGAGCACAAGCCTCAGCAAAAACAAAAACAAAACAAAAAACAAAACAGCAAGCATAGTATAACAATAAAACAGTGGCTTAAGGAAATCATGGAATCTCCTTCACTGAAGCATTCGTCTGGGATGACATAGGTATAGCAAATTATGCATTTGTGCAGGGGGTAGTACTAGATGACACTCCAGGTGCTTTCCAAACCTATGACTGACTCGTACAGTCAGCAAAGAACAGAAGGATCGTCAGGTGTCTTTCCACATGGGAGTGGGGGGAGGGATACTTTAATTAGAGCAGCTCTGAGAGCTGCTCTAATTAAAGGGCCAGCAATGGCATATGTATTAATATTCCGCGCTTCAAAACAGCATTTGATGAGCTTTAGTTAAAGCACCCTCAATGCCATTTTGAAGCGTGGGGATGGTGAACACGCATGACGTAGAGGCTGCTGAAGCATGCTGATTAGCATGATCCAGCAGACTTGAATAAAGACTGCTCTGACACATGGGAATTATCACGCATTGAAGCAGAGATCTGATGTGTATGGGTGCCCTTAGCTCCCAAAGACTTTGTTCTCTGCATGTCCCTAAGCAGGGGATGTATCCGAGTATGAATTAAGAGTGATTGAAAAAAGAGCTGTAGAGGAGGCTTCCTATACAAAGTAAAACTTTGGGGAAGGTAAGAGAAAGAAAGGAAACAGTGGGTGCATCCATACATGCAATTAGGGCATGGAAAAAACCTCTGACACAGTTCACATCAGTGTTTATTTCTCCCAGGCACAGAGCTTAGATTTGCAACCAGGACTGCAACCGAGCTGGGGTGAAGCACCTCTGGATTGGCAGCGGGGCCAGGGGTTCAGCCCTAGGCTCCAGCAGCAGGTGGCAGTCTGGAGCTAGCTGGCAGGTAGCCCCTGTACGGTAGCACCTATGTGCACCACTCAGCCCTGGTCACTGTTTACACATGCATTGCAAGGGTGTAAATTACTCCACAATAGGATAGTCTTTGTCCCAGAGAGTACTATCCTACTGTAGAGTTAATTAATTTACTGAGCCCTAATATCAACACACACGTAGACAGTGGTGCTTTACTGCAGAGCTAATTACTCAACTCTGCACTAAAGTACACATGTAGATGCACCCATTGATGAGGAAATACCTCACACATTATTAAATCTTTTATCAGCCTGGACTGATAAAGGATGCCTACTCTCACTTCAAGTGAAGTCCAGGAGTTGCACAGTGGCATTATGCTCAGAGAATGAGTGAGCGAGTGCATCTGCATGCATGCATCCATGTTGGGCATCTTCACAAAGCATGGCATTTCACTATTTTCAATATTCCAGAATCCATCCCATCTTTACTAGCCTTCTGTGACTAGCTAATTAGAAATGTAGCTACAATTTCACTGAATGTCACTTACCTTTGTCCAGTTTGTTAGCCAGCTTTCAATCCACATGGTAGAATGCTTATGCAATCGAATAAAAAACATATACAGGCTGCCCATTCCAAAGATCACTTGTGGCAGCCTTCATTCTTTTCTACATCATATGTGTTTTAAAAAGAATTGGGTGACATTGTTTGAACAGATGGCCTTTTTTCTGAAAATGAAAAGGCATGAGAAAATGGTGATTTTTTTCCCATTTCAATAAATGAATACAAATCTTAAAATAGAGGATTAAAACCATCATAAAAAATCCTCACTTGCTAAAAGCTGATAAAAAAGGGTTGAGAAGTATTTTAATAAATATTTTGAAAATATTTTCAGTCGCAAAGGTTTAGACGATGGACATATTTTGAACTCTACCAAACAGAAACAATTTTAGAATGTTTTGTTTTTTCAACCGCCTCTAGATTTTGGTAACTGATAATACAGCTGAGAGCCAGACGGATTACACTTTATAAATAGTACTAATTAAATTCATGTTCACATTTTAGCTATGAAAACAACACATTTAACGTTGTTGAAATGCATGGCACACGCTGAAGGTAGATTGATACATTATTGGTTCTATCACAGCAGGCAGCAGACAGATGTATTGCAGCGCTATTTGTGAAATGCAAATCTCTCATAAGTAGTTTAAAATTCCATGCATCAGTTCTAGTTGAAGTATATTGAAGTGCCACTTCATTACCTTAGAATCCAATTCCTGAGTAGCTTCTTAATTGGAAACAATATATTGCAAATACGTAATTAGATTAATGAACCTCCAGATACATTATGTACTGATATGTTAGCCCACCTTCCTTCAACTGTTTTCTTTAACTCTAGTGATTAGGTAAAAGTAACTAACAGAACAGTTAAACTGCCACTAGTAATTTATTGAAAGCTAAGGTTGCTTGATTCAAAATGCAGTACATTTGGGACAGAGAAATCTCACGTTTTGCAACATTTGTATGCAAGAACTAAGATGCCTCTCCAGAAAGAAAAAAGGGGAAGTGGGAATGAACAGAAGGTATGGGGAATAGGGACAGAAGAGACTCTGCTAGTCACAGATGTATGGAAGAAGTTGTGAAAATACACATATAAAATAAATATGTGAAATAGTGAACATCTTTAAGATTTAGTTAATGCAAATAATTATGAGTAAACTACTTCAAATGTTAAAATGTTAATGCTTTTATAACTCAAAGAATAAAACTTATTTTATTACACTGTTCCAAATTCTGTGTTTTTCCTGTATTCATCTACTTTTCTAGCACCTGTGAAGAGCATATTTCAATGGGAAGACTGGACTCTCTTTTTACTTTTTTAATCATTCAGTCCCATTGTAGAAGGACCAAGGCCGAGCAGCCACACCAGGGTGGGGCCTGAGAGCCTCACACTCAGTGAGTGTCTTACTCCCTTATTTTCATATCTCACCCACTACAACTTTGTGTAACTGAAAAAGGTATCAGAAGGTAGTACCTGATTATATGGGGCTTGCTGAGACCGGTGTGGGTCATGATGTCCGAGAGTCTTCTGTGGGGCTCTATCGTCCCTACACACAACCCTTTTCCACTTGGGTGTTCTTGTTGGTGCTTGGAGTAGGTACCTCACTGTAGCAGGCACCTGGCCCTATTGTTTAGGCAGTAGGGTCCATGACGGAAGGACATTGCATCACCTGGACTCAGTGTACATTGGCTGAGTCCTCTGGTCTTCATAAGGTTCTGCGGTCAACAGTGTCCAGCTTGCATAACAAAATGAATATAAACCAATATAACAGTCTGTCTGTGCCTCCTTCAGGCCTTGCCTCAGCCCAGCAGGATATCACGGCCGGCTTTCTCCAAACAGCTGGGATTCTTCAAGGGTTGCCCTTGATTTTAACCCAATCCAAGCAGGCTGGTCTGTCCTCGGCCAAACACTTTGGGTAATTTGGGGCCATGGGTATTATGAACCCACGTGGAGCCCCTAAAAGTATTTGACCTCCTGTGATAGAGTGGCAGTCAGGGATCTGTTAAGAGACCCAGTCATCCTGGTCCATGATCCCAGGCCTTCAGTTCTGGTGGAGGGACATGGCATGGGCCAGTGCCTACGCTGGTGTTCTCCACCTTCCAGGGTTGGTGCTGCCTTATGTAAGGAGTTATGTAAGGGCAAACCTGGACCCCTGCTGACTCCCACATGTCCCACGGACATCACCAGGTGCTGAGAGCCCCAGAGGGGTTCATCAGTCCCTACACCTGTGGCTTCTGGACCCCAGGCAGCACTTTCTGTGCCAGCTAGTTCCCCTCTTCTCAGGCTGGGGCTCATGTCCACTTGGAGCCAGGGTTCTGGCTCTTACCCCAGCCTGGGGATAGCCTGCTGCTTGCCTGTCTGGCCCAAAGAATGGTGGGACCGCGGAACACATCATCAGCTCGTTGCTTTATGACGCCCGGCCGGGAGTCCACTGCCTGGGAATCATGCCAACAGTCATCACTCCAGTGAGTATGGGGCTCGGCCGGATCCTTGCTACGCCCATCTTCCACCCTCTGCCTGACAGAGATTGCTACAAAAACAGCCAAAATCATCAGCTCTATATTGCTTTATGAGAGTATCCATTCCATAAACAAAACTGGAAGATTCATAACACTATTCAGCAAAAATGCCTCACCGATTCTATCACCCTAAATGATCATGGTCCATGATATTAGTAGGCACCAACTGCCTATTTGCCAGGGAGAAAAAAATTGCTTTCAGATTGCTATCGCCTATGGTTGACCAATTTCAATCACTTTCACAGGTGAATTGGGAAAGCAAAAGAAAGATTTGTGTTCACTTTGGGCAGTTTTTGTGGGGAATGCAGATTAACCATTTTGACCTGCCGAAATAGTCTCTGGTTTAACCTACAGCAAATATCTGACTCATCTTGCTAAGTAGCATTTACTTAACTAAATCAGTTTGGCTTATAGAGTCATACTGATAGAGTACTCAGCTAAGAATGGTAAGCAGTTCGGGTAACTGGGGTTGGGGGGGAAGACGGGGGGAGTCTGAAACCCATTTCATGTAAGTTTATGGTAGACAAACAAAGCCTACACAAAACCTATATTTATGCATATAGTAAAGTTGCATGTTAATTTTACAGCACAGTTACAATAGTGTTAGGCAATTGATAACTTTTCCATTTCCTTGCAATCAAGACAATGTTGAAAAACACTAAAAGACACTAGAATCTTATCTAGCATCTAGTGCAATGTTACAAAAACAAACAAACAAATCAAAAAAGAAAAAAAAAATCACGAATCTATTTGCCCTGTGCACACCCAGGGCATGCATTCCAGGGGCCCAATCCTATGGACTTGAAGAATCTCTGCACAGGATCAAGCCCCTCAAGTCATGGGAGCCTCTACATGGCTTTTGCCACTTACAGAGATGTACCCTTGGGTTTTCACGGGCAGACATCTCTCAGTGGGGAATCCCAATTTCTTCACTTTAAGGAGACGCACCAGGGATTCACAGTGACATCCCTGTAAGTGGGGAAAGCGTGGCAGGTACCCCAAGACTTGAGGGGCCCTATCTTGAATGGGAGTTCCCAAGATGCACAGGACCAAGCCCTTCAGGCCCTGGGAAAACACATCATCCACCTTCAATAAGATGGACAACAAGCAAAGAAGCAGATCCACTTCATTTGGTGACATCTGTTTGTAGCCTTAGATTAAGATAGCTAGCTTAATGTAAAATCCTGGGGGAGAAAAGACACCAATTTTTTATGGCATACAGCTAGGTCAGTTAGGTCAAAATCCTAAATTTCCCACCTGAGGCTGATGTCATTTAGCTTTTAGAGGTTAAAAACAACCAACCAAACAAACAAACCTTATAGTGGTCTTATCTCCACTAGAACTTTATATAAAGAAAGCTGCCTCATGGCATAACCAGAAGAACCTCACGTTTATACAGTTAAGACAGAAAATCTCATGGTCAAGACTCCATGAAAGTTTGTACTCCACTGCAAGAGAAGTAATCACAGCAGGCACAGGAAACACTAGCTAGCTTTAACTTAGAAGCTTGCCTAAAATATCAGCAGGGAAGAAGCAGCAACACGAGTATCAGCCTAGGCCAGGGTTTGTCAACATGGGGTATGCATAGCCCTGGGGGTACTCTGAAAGGTTCCAGGGAGTATGCAGGGGTGGGTGGGGATGGAGTGCTGCCAACCCGTGCCGCTGCCTCACAGGAGCAGGGCCGGGGTGAGAGCAGGGCCACACAGACACTGCGCCGCCGTCACTCACCACCCTCCTGCTCAAAGGCATTTGGGCTGGAAGGGACCTCATCGAGTCCAGTCCCCCGTCCCAGGAGCAGGAATCATAGGATCCCAGCAAGATAAACATCCAGATGTCTTTTGAAGGCATTCAGAGTAGGTGCTTGAACTACCTCTGGCGACAGTCTATTCCAAACCTTGGGGGCTCGGACAATAAAGAAGTTGTTTCTTATGTCCAGCCTGAAACGGTTGTAGAGAAATTTGTGACCATTCAACCTTGTCATCCCTTGGGGTGCTCTGGTGAACAGACATTCCCCCAGATCCTGGTGAGCACCCCGATAAACTTATTAGTGGCCACCAGATCACTCCTGAGCCCATGCTTTTCCAGGCTGAAGAGTCCCAGGGCTCTCAGTCTCTCTTCATAAGGTCTGCTTTCCTGACCTCTGATCATAAGCGTGGCTCTCCTGTGCACCCTCTCAAGCCTCTCCACATCCTTTTTGAATTGTGGAGCCCAAAACTGGATGCAGTACTCCAGCTGCACCCTCACCAAGGCCGAGTACAAGGGGAGAATGACGTCCTGGGATTTGCTAGAGAAGCATCTGTGGATGCAAGCAAGTGCTATACTAGCAGCAATATTTTTGGGAGAAGAGGGTTGCCAACTTGGAACCAAAAACAAAGCATGCTCTAAAAGGAAAACACCTATTATAACATATTTAAATTTTATTACAAAAATACTTTTGTTATGATTTTTTTGCATACTGTATATAGAGACGATTGAATGATAACTCAAAAATAAAGTTTTACTCTTGTATATTGTGTAGGGGGTGTGTGGTTGGGGGTTGGACCGTGTGTATGGTGGAGTGCAGGGTTTGTGGGGGGCTTGTGAGGGGGGCTGGCTGTGTGTGGGGGGCAATAGGGTATGTTACAGGGTGTATGTATATGTGGGGGGTTGTGAGGGCAGGGTGTGGGTGAGGGGAGAGTATGAGGGAGGGTGGGGGGGACCCCCCACAGCGCTCAGAGCACTTGTGCCCCAAGTAAGTGCTGCCACCTGGCAGCACATGGTGTATGGATCTGGCCAGAGCTGTCGTACAAGACTCTCGGTCCACCTCTACACGCAGGGCTCCTCACAGCACATGTGCAGCTCCCGGCACTTGCCTGCCATCAGGAGAAGCTTCACGCAATGCAGCTAGCTGCCTTTGCTGCTCCTTGCCATGCAGGTCCTGAGACTCCATCAGAAGTGGAGGGGAGCCCTGGCCTGGCCACCCTCCTTGCCACCCAGAGTAGTGCTGGCCAGAGCCATGCACCACCAGGCAGCAGCACCTGCACAGGCAACAAGTACCCCAAGCGTCCACTGCCTGCTGCTGAAGCCACTGGCGGGGGCTGTGTACCATGGGGGGCAGTGTGCGAAGGGTCCCCACACTTCTCTGCCCTCCCTCACACCCATACTCTACACCCTCCACCTGAGCTCTATGCTCCCACCACTCCCCTGGGTGCAGACTCCGCACTGCCCTAACCCCAGCCGCATGCTCCACACTCCCATCCAGCTGCAGCTCCCCCTCTCCCTGCCCCTGCTACTTACCTACCTGGTGTCCAGAGTAAGTGGGACACTGGGGAAGCTGAACAGTTCCCCCAGTGGCTGCAGCAGTGGCAGTAGCAGCCCCACCCAGAAGCTGTGTGCTGGCTGGGCTGGGCCCTTCCACCCATGAGGGTGAGAGCAAGGCATGCAGGCTAGATGGGGTACAATAAGTTGGTGGGCACCCGCTGGCTGGATGAAATTGCCTGGCAGGCCGGATCTGGCCTGTGGGCTATATTTTGCCCACTCCTGCATTAGAGTCTACTGAAATTCAACAAAATTAAATTGGAATTATAATAATATCCATATTTTTCAAATGGCATTATATTCCACATAAATAGAAAAGAGGACATGGTTAAAAATGGGACCAGTCATGATTGACAGGGGCTTCATACAGTGGATATAAAATAAGTCCCAATACATGCCTAGAAGCAAAATAAACAAAGAAACACACCACCACCCCATATATAAACAAATAATTAATTCATTTCAACCAAATGAATTTCTTTCCAAGTTGAAACAAATATTTTGCTATCACCCTAAAATCTTTTAGGAATGAGTATGTGGGAGATAATTCATGATTACATCACAGTGATTGATACTGTAACTTGATTTAAACTTTGAAATCCTTTAAGTAGTCAGAACTGTTCCTGAATATGATATATAATGGGTGGCCTAATGCTGTTCAGGGCACAGCAGGTGACTAACGTAGTCTGTTATCTGTCTTCAGGCCATTGGCTGAGGGATGGCTGAGTTTATCTTTTCACTGTATGAGAAAACAAAATCTCCTGTTGACAGCACTACGAGTTGAAGCTTTTTGTCCAGGGGAAAAGTCTAGCTTGCACCTTACCCCAGAATTACTTCTTTCTCTGGAAGAGGGGTGACAAAGTCATTTGGCTCCATGGGGCTCCTTCTGGGCCATATCTGGACCATGGGGTTTCTTGTGGGCTGGACCCAGACCATGGGGCTTCTGGCCATGGCTCTTGTGTTGGTTCTATCAGTCAAGGAATTCATGCCAAAACCGCTCCCAGAGCCGCGGATGCTGGATCCAGTGTGGCCCTGCATGGCCAGCAGGCAGGGGTTGAACATTCATGATTTCAGTTTCCAGCAGTGACCAAAAACACTATATTCTGTGGTGGTGTTCATCCTCTGGGTTCTGGATGCAGGGACACTATAGCTCCAGCAGCCATGGCAATGGGCTTAAGTGACAATGACATTAACTCCTTGGCTGCTTGCAGCACAGGCAAAAAGATCCATGAGCTGCATGTTTGACACCCCTGCTCTAAAGCATCCAGCACTGGCCAATGCAGGACATATTACACAAGATCACCGACTTTCAACCAGGGTGCCATGGCACAATAGCATGCTATAAGATCCTTTTAAGGGTGCTACAGGGTACAGCCCAATATTAGCACTGTCATAAGTGCAAACACCTGCATACCATTCAGAGAGATTTCAAATAGAAAACGATAGCGTTTAAAACACTTCATGCCTGTTGTGCTCTTTCTGAGTTCACTGCATAAGAATTGGGTTTTTTTCCCATGATCAAAAAGCAAGTGAAAGCAGAGAGCTGATTTTCCCAGGGGTGCCTTAAGTCTAAAAAAGGTTAAGAATCACTGCACTAGATGGATCACCAATGTGATCAAGTTCAGCAATTCTTATATTCATCCTGCAATGATCTGCTCTACAGGTGAGATCATAAGTTCATAAACAAAATGAATTAGAGCTTTGGCCTTTTAGATCTGTCCAAATGCTAAACATAATAATATTATTTGGCAGGGGGGAGGGAGGGAGGGAGGAAAGGGGGGCAGACTATATGGCATAGCTGTTTAATATGACCCAACTTATTTTTTGTGTCGCACTAAATGAATAATTGAAGACTTTTGACCACCACTTACGAGGCTGAATTGAACTGGTGAGGTAACTATGAAAAAAACTTGACATTCCATCACCAGTCATTACTCCCAAACACATCAAGACCCTAAGTAAGGGATATCATGATGATGCACTTTCCTTTGGCCTTTAGGAAAAATCTACTATTTCTTTACACAATGTGTTTTTACCATAAAAATCAGTCAACATATATGTGGGGTCAACCTCTAATTGGATACACCTGGTACTGCTGTACAAAGATGATGATGCTGCATAACTAGACCCCTAGGCTAGGGACAGAAGTTACACAAACTGGTTTACATGATCAGAAACTGGTTTAAACCTGTAACAGAACAGAAGCTCAGTGAACATAAATCAGTTTCAAATGGCCAAACCTGGTTTGAGATAAACCTGGTTGAATGTAGTTTCAGACTTAACTGACTGAGGTCAAATCAGGTTATGGAACTTCTGTCCCAGACCCCTTCCTGGTTTAAGTTAAATCAGAGTCCTCCAGCATCCCAGCCTGCTCTGCAACCTTGGGCTGGGCTGTGCCATCTGCTCCAGTGAAGCAGGGCTGGGTCCACCCCTCTGCTCCCCAGCTAGAACAGGGGTGAGGGCATGGCCAGATGCCAGCCCCCTAAGGCAAAGGGGGGCAGGGAAGAGGTTTGTTTCCCATTCCCTTCCCTGTTTCACCAGCATGTACCCCAGCCGGGGTCGGCCAGGCAAGGGTACAGCAGCCCCTGTCAGGCATTTTGCCTTACTCCCTACTTGAGTGGCAGTGGGTGTGGTCAGCCGCAGCAGCGTGAAGTGAGTGGAGATAGGGGTTTAATTCCCCCCTCCATCCCCTGCCCAACAGCAATACCCAAGCTGGGTTTTGTGTGGCTGGGGCTGAGCAGATCATGTCAGGGGTTTCTACCCCCACTGCTGCAGTGGCAGGGGTGGGGGCATGGCCAGACACTGACCAGGCATGTCCCCCTGACGCAAAGGGGGCAGGGAGGGGGTTTATTTCCCCCTCCGTCCCCTCTCCTACTGGGGGACCACAACTGGGGTCTACCTGGCTGGGTGTGAGTAGTGGAGGTGATGGCCAGGGCTGGCAGACCCCAGCTGTAGTCCCCTGGGGAGAGGGAACAGAGGAGGAAATAACACCCCCCCCAGCCCCCTTCGCCTCAGGGGGCCATGCCAGCTGCCCTCTGGCCATGCCCCCTCCCCTGCCACTGCAGCAGTTGTGGGGGGGGCTGACATGGGCTGCTATGGAATTAAACCTCCCCCCTCCCCCATTCTCTTGAGGCTAATGCCAAGACTGGCCATGCTCCCTATCACTCCAGCAGTGAGGGGTATGGGGGAAATGCCTACCAGGGGCTGCTCTGCCCCAGCCAGGCAGACCGTGGTTGGGGTTCCAGGGGCAGAGGAGAGGGAAGGCAGAATAAACATCCTCCCCAGCCCCTTTGCCACAGGTGGGCCATGCCAGGCCAATGCCTGGCCATGCCCCTGCCTCTGTCACTGCAGCAGTGAGGGGAGGGACCCTCACACAGGTTGCTCTGCCCCAGCCAGGCAGACCCTGGCTTGGGTCCTGCCGATGGGACAGATGAGGGAATTAAACCCCCATCTCTGCTCACCTCACACTGCTGCCAGATCTCATTATGTCACCTGCTGTGTGAGCAATGAGGGTGGGCATGGGAAATGCCTGGCAAGGGCTGCTTTCCCCTTTCCCCTCCAGGTACACCCCGGCTGGGGTCTCTGCAGGCCAGGGTGGGGGGTTTAAACCCCTCCCCAATCACACTCAGCCTGATGGGGCTTGGCCACGCTTCCCACCCACCCCCCGCACAGCTTCCCTGCAGCTGAGGACTTGCTATAGCACCCCCAGCTTCTAGCCTTAGCCACTGCAGGCATGTGGCTGCATATCCAGAATCAAAAGTGAACGTCTATTCATTTGCAAATCGGTTCAATCTATGCAGGTTAGACTAACCTGCAAAGACTAAATCAATTCAGGCTTGAGCTTTTTGAATTCCTGTACTTAGCCCTAAAGGCCAAAAGACCATCTTCTTTCTAACCCTTAGAGATGCTAGGCAGGATCAACTTGCTGTAGCCGCTGGTGACTTTCATGGGTAATGGCTACAATGGTTGGGTGATCCAAACTGCCACATATTAGAGATGCCAGCGTCTGGTCTCTGCTCCATTGAAATAAAAGACAGGTATCATTTCTCTATTAGGCAGGTTAGGATCTCAAAAGCCCTAAGTGCCCTGTGTTAAGCTGAGGATTTCAGATCCTTGGCTTCGCTGGGAGCACTGATTTATTTTTACTTCTTTTTAAACTTTATGAGCATGAACCAAGCAGAAACTGTCATGCAAGAAAAAACAAGTCTGTTTTACACCAGTATGCGTTTCTGAGGAATACAATTAAATATAAATATTTTGTTAGAAGAAAACATCCATGATATAAGATAATACTTATTTCTATAGAACTTTCTATCTTCAGAGTATTATACTTATTAATCATGATCCACAGTGACAGATTTGGATGTGATACTGGATATTTGACTTGATAAAGAAAACCTTTTTAGAAAGTAAATTGACTTCAGAACAAGATAAACAGCAGCAATGGAGAAGATAGTAAACTGAATAAGAATACTAAATGCATCATACTTTAGACAGCAACAAGGTTGACAGGAAATTAGATAGACTAAATCAAAAATATCTGATTAGGATATAACACACTGAAGCCTGTTCGAAAATATTGTAAAAAATACCAATATTTCTGAGAATGAAGTCACTCTCAGAATTTGTCCTGACTTCAGAAACATTAACAGTCTTATGATTCGTGAACGTAAGGGAAAATAAAGTATGTTATAATGAGCATGTCACACACGATGAAACATTTATTAGAAAGAGCATAAATACACACCCACAAACACTGTATTCTCCCAAATACAGACAGGTGGAAAAGATACAGACCAGCTAAAACAAATGACTAGAAGTTTGAGTAACTATTAAAAGACAACTAACCAGTTCACAGAGTCCTTTGGAGGCAATCTTGTGTAAGAGATCAGTGGTTGGCCAAAAATGCCTTTTGTACCACAGCAATTTTTAACACCATGACAAGGCATTAGTTAGCAGCAAGCTAGAAAAAAGAGC